>NW_020447195.1:890232-902897 GCF_003343035.1 Apteryx rowi | reverse complement strand
CGCAGCGCCGCGCCAAACACCTTTTACGAATCATCCCGCATAGCTCGCATTCCCGGCCGCTTTACGAGCGTTTCGGCTCCTCGTATTGATCAGGGCTGGAGCCGAGGTAATTACRTTCATCAGAAATAATTTCCCCCTGACCCTGAGTCACGTTGGAGCGGGCGCCGGCGCCCTCCCCTCGCCCCTCGCGGCACGGCGGCTCGCTGGTGCATACTTTCCGGGCGACATCGCCGCTTTCACAACCGAAGCGAGGCCGGGAGGTCTGTTTTTCTCCGCTGGATCCCACGCACGCACGCACACACGCACGGAAGGTTTCAGGCTTCGGGTCTTTCCCGGCCCGGCTGGGGCGGCGGACAAGGGCAAGCCGCAGCGGGCGCCACGGGGGCCCAGGGCTGCCGCGCTGGGGAGTGGGCTCGCCCTTGGCCACCCCGACCCTCTGCCGCCGTCGCCGGCTCTCCGGCCCCGGCCATCGCGGCCGCGCAGGTGGGAGCGGGCAGAGCTTGGTCAACCTCTAGCGGCAAAGGACACGGCCACAAAATAGCGCCCGCGCCCCGTGCATCGCTCTCAGGTCCCCAGAGATCCTGACGGGAAGGAGGGCTGGAAGGCAACGCAGAAATCACCTGCTCCCTCCCTTTCTAAAGCAGAACAGGCTGCGATGAAGAGGTGAGCTTGGCCGGACCTGAAGGCATCACTGCCCATGCCTCAGTGCCTGCCTGAATCTGCAGCACGTTCGATGCTGCGAGGGACAGGGCAGCCGCTTGAGAACGTAGCACGCTCGATCAGGGCACGAGCTGAAGGAAAAACACAGGCTATTTTAGCCTGAAACCACAAGAAAAACAGAGATAGTCAGAAAGAATGAGCAATTTGATCAGGAAACATGAGTTAACGATGCAGCTCCATGGAAAATACTAAGGGCCTGTCAGTAACCACCCAAGGTCAGGATCTGGGGTTTATATCTTGTCTGAAAGACAAAATTTTGAGTGAGATTTTTAAAAGCAGTTTATCTTTGATGATGTTTGGCACCAAAAATAAACTCTCGGAGGATCATAGTGTCTGATACTTGATGATTTCTGACACTGTTTTCTAAACAATAATAGAAAGACTCATGTGGCTGAAGTTTCCAAGCTTTGTTTTACAAAATGCTTATTCTTTGGATTATCTGGATGTTTAAGTTATGGGGACAATTATGAATTGCTCTTGTCTGGACTTCAGCAAAAAATCACACAGAATTACTGCCCAGGGTTTGATATGTCTATTAAAATAAGTGTGGTCCTTTCATAATAGTTGATATATGGATATACTGTAATAATGATAAAACCCTCAGTTTGAATTAAATATTGCTATAGCTCTGGCTAAGCAAGTCCTTTCTCAGTTGTGATAGTTTGCTCCCCCATGTAATCTCTCAGCTCCTTCCTCTTGGCTATTTTCGAATTTGAGAACAGAAGCACAGAAACCGATTTTCGGTGCTTTTTTTTTAATGGAATCTACTTAAAGTGCTGGAAAAATGGTGAAGAATCAAGTTTTGAGCATAATCAGCAGGGCAGCACTCTCACCATCCCATCTCCATGCACCAGCCCCGGTCTGAAAGCCCCTTTCTCAGTGGGAGATGGCACTTCATTGCTGTTGTTCACTCACTCTTTGGCCTCTTTGTGGAGGCTGGGAATTTGGAGGGGTCAACTGGTCCCAGATGAAACTGAGGTTTTATGATGTAGTGCCTGACCATCCAAAACTGGACGGCAGCCCTGAATTCTTTTCTCACAAGTCATTTGGACAGTCACCAGATGGTAAATACTTTCAGTCTCTCCTAGTTGGGCCTGGGTTGGAAGCAGTGACCTAAAGGTAAAAGATTCTCTGACCCAGCCCTAATCCCTTGGTGTGCTCTGTCCTCCGAACCTGACTCTGCTCTTGAGTTAAAGCGGAAGAACCAGAGGGACCAAAAATGGCCAGACAAGGATGAAAATGGAAGATGGAAATATAATCACCTCTCGGTTCTGCAGTTCAAAGTGGAACAGGATTTGAAACAACTTTCCTATCCTGCCAGAAACATAGGTATTTCAAAGTTCCCCTGTTCAGCTCCACGACAAAGCCAAGATGTTTCCGAAAGTCTCATGAAAAACAGCCAACAGCCACCCCGAAGCAGCTGAGGGAGGCCTGAGACTTCTCCTTTTCATCTCCTGACTCTTGGCTTTTCCAAGTTGGGTGTCCATCCAGCTTTCTCATCAGTGCTGTCCASTCTTCACGAGCAGCCCTGCTCCCCTGAAGCAGGGATCTGAGCCAAGAGCTTCCAGAAGCAAAGGGAATGTCCTATTCCCCGAGATAAGGAGGTGGTCTCACCCTAGACCCATAACAATTTCGCTGTTTATACAAAGAGGAACAGATCCAGCAAGGACTCAGGAGACCTTCCTAGGACAGCCCAGGTGCTCCTCTGGGCAGAGGGATGGATATCCAGACCTTGGTCTGACTTCAGCCAGCTCTAATGAGGATGTTCAACACAAAACATGGAGTAGAGAACAAGAGAATTTCAAGCAAAGGAAGAGGATCAAGGGAGAATATGGTCTTTATCCATCACAGATGGATGCAATTTCAGCTGAATAGGGCGTATCAAATATGAGATTTGCAGTGTTATTCATGATGGCATGTTAAATGGCATTAACATGAAAAAAAACAGTTGTCTAAAAATGTAAATTCACTGGGTCAGTTCTTTCATTTCTATAGAAACAGTAGAGTTTGCCAGCGGCTAACTCAAAGGAGATGTATTCAGATCCCTGTATCAACTATTTTCTTGCACAACTGACCACAAAAAAAAAAAAAAAAAATTCTGACAATAATACCATGGAAACTGCAGAGCACGACATATGTATTTAATTATTAGCTATGAAATCACATGTATGGTACAGAACACATATGGGGTATGTGCTCCAGAGGGGAAGGGCTATAACTGTGTATTTATAAAATGAACTGCTAATGTACTTCTCTCAAGCTGCTTCATAAATCAAAACCTGTGCAAGAGCTGCATCACTTGACAAGGCCCTCCACTCCTTCTCCCCATGCAGCCCCTCGCCCAGCTGTGTCTGCTCCTCCGGCACAGGGACATGCAGTTCCCAGCCATGGCTACCTCTGCCAAAGGCTTGCTGCCACCCCTGCAGTGGGCGCGTGGGACCCCGAGAGCTGGGAAAAGGCAAGCCTCAGGCCTAGGCCACTCACAGTAAAGTCTCCTCATCAGCAGAGGAACCATCATGATGGACTTTTGGGGTATCAGAAGCATTTTAGCTGGACTGGGTTGGCTATTGCTGGGGCCAGAGGCTTCCTGGGGAAACCATCCTGTTTCCATCCTGGAAATGGAAGAGGAAGGTGACTTGCCAGGGGATGGGCTAAGACTTCTGCAAACCAAGATATTTCCTGGTGCTCAGGAAGAGCTTCTGTCCTTCCTTGGGCCAGGAGCCGCATGGGCAGGAGTAGAGTTAACATCTGCGGGCTCCTGAATCTCACCGAGGCTTGGAATAAGTCTCCCAAAAATCACCAGCACATGGCCCCATGCCCGGTCCCTGCCCTGCTCCGTTAGTGCAAAGGCTGGGCAGGGTCACTGCCGTGGGGCGAGCAGCGCAGGCTGGGCTGCGGGGGACAGCATGGCTCAGCATCCCTGGGCTGGCAGCATCCTTTCCTTGTGGCTGCTTGGGGCACATGGCGGCTGAGCTGGCTCCTGAAGCTTCACACATGGTCTAGGCTTTGGCAGGGGACACAGGCTATGAGATGGCTCACAGGGACTTSTTGTCATGCGAGTTGGCAATGGTTCAGAGCGTGCCGTGTTTCCCTGCAACGAGGTTTCCCCTTGTGTTGGATTGTGAGCCTGGAACTGGCCACAGCAATGAAAAGCAAGTTTAGGACTTCTTTCCTGTACTCCAGAAATGTGTGAAAGATTAAATGTCCTTTGCATCTTGCACTGCAAAGTCCCTTGCAGATCGATTATGTTCCCCAGTGAGCTCCAATTAACTGGGGAGTGGAAAGAGAGAGAAGAGCAGAGCAAGCCCCAGCRAGGTTATTATGGGTGTCATCGTGACATCCGAGCAGTAGTGCCCATCAATCCCTGAAGGCAGCGCTGTTGGTACCCAACGGTGGGGGGGTACCTAACCTGGGTCAGGCTGCTGAAAGGCTTTGAGCAGAGCTATCCCTGAGCTACTGCCCTTTCCTGCTGCTTTGCACTGGCTCCTGCCCTTGCAGAGTGCTCCTGGTGCGCTTCTCTGCTCTGCAGGCCTGTAGCCTGCAGWGGTTACGGCACATGGTCCAGATCCCCAGAGCCATCTGCCGACACTGCAGCTCTGTGTTGCAATGCTGCTGCCTCTCCATTTTCTGTCTCATTAGATGGATCTGTATCCATGAGATTTGGCAGCACTGGACACTCAGGTTCATGCCCAGGAGGGGTTTCAGCATGGGCTGCAGACGCTTGAGCTCCTGGCAAGTGTTTTCCTCCCTGTCACACCAGTCCACTCCTGGCCTGACCTCCTATACGGGCAGGAAAGGGTCTCAAGCACCACAGGCTCCCCCTTGCCTGCATCTCACTCACCTTCTGCGAGTGCACAGCATTGCCTCATCTCCCGGGCTCCTGGGCATTTGCAAAATTTGTTTTCAAAGGCAGCAAGTCCCTGAGGTCAGGCAGACCCTCCATGCTCTTACCGCGTGCTCGCTGCTGGGTACTGCCCAAGGAATCTCTCCTCTTCCCACTGGACACTTTTGATCTCCTCCTGGAGCTTCCCTGGCCAGGGACTACCTGCATGTCCCAGGAGATATGTCCTTTGCTCAGGTTGCACCTACACGCCCTCTCCCCATCTAACAGGGTGGCCCGGGAGGAGAGTGGGCAGAGGAAGTGCCGGAGGAGGGACCCAGCCCCRGGAAGATGGAGTGGAGTGGGATGGGGCTCATGTGCTGGTGAGATGGGGATACTGAGCTGGCTGGGAACAGGGAGGCGAGCCAAGAGGTGGCCCACCATGCCAGGTGGGAACCAGCCACAGGTATGCCCTTTCTGGGGGAACGTCTGCTGAGGGCTGTTTAGAAACAGGGACGGCTCCTTGGGCAGCCGGGAAGCCTCATGAGGCCGGAGCCAATCCTGCCGAGGACGCTTCCTYCATAAACAGCTCTGATAAAATCTGAAGTATGGGCAGCTGGCTGTGCTTGAGCTTGTGGTTTTGGCCTCCATCAGGCCTTGCTGTTTTCCTCAGTGCTGCAGCCCTCTGTCACTAGCCAGAGCAATGCTGGTTCCTGGTGATGTCGTATCGTCACAGCAATGTCACAGCGGCATCATATCATGCCAGAAACACTGCACTGTCACAGTGATGTCATGTTCTCATGGTGACATCATTTTGGTGATGTCAGGGATGATGCTGGAGGTTCCCCTCTCCACCCAGCCTGCAGCAAGGCAGGACATTCACCTCCCTGAGCAGCATGTCCGTCCCCGGGCCTCACTGCCATGGCCAGCAGCAGCAATTGCAGCTTCTGAGAGTGGGCTTGGTGATGGCCCTGGACCCACGGCAGGATGGAGCTGCAGGAGGAATAAGCCAGGCTGCGCCCTGGGTTGGCCACTGACATCCCAGCCCCAGTGACAGCCCTCCGGGACACTCAGATTGCAAGCTTACCGTGTGCCGGAGCATCGCTGGAGGATGCTTTTCCTCCTCCTAATGCCTGACATCCTCCCATCCTGCCCACACGGCTCTCGAAGATGCAACCTGCTCCCCGGGGAAGGGGCTGGGGGGGGCTGCATGGACCCAGCCAGGACAAGGACCCAAATGCATGAGGTGCCGCACAAGTCCTTGCCCCAGCGAGCTCAGTGTTAGCGAGGACAAGGCAGGCAGAAGGGGGAGCAGCTAAGCGCCGGTGTTGTGCCCCTGGGGCRATGGGCAGCACCGGGGCTGGGGCTGCACCGGGCCCAGGCTCCCGCCGCCCCGCGGGGCTCAGGGTGCTGCCTGCAGGGCAGAGGCCTCACGCGTCCGCCTGCCCAYGCACCGAGGAGCTGCTCTCAGCACTGCCAACAGAAGGGGACAGAGCGTTTTGTTTCCCTTAGCACCACCGTAACCTGATTTCTAACGAGAGAGTGGAGGCATGCCTGTTAATCAGGATTTCCTAATAAACACGAGCCTCAAATAATTAATTAAACCACCCTCCCCCAGAGGCAAGGCTGGATCGGCGCTTTGGCTCCTCTCAAGCAGTTGCTGATACAGGCACCGCAGCTGCCTACGGAAAGTCTGGCTGAGCCTCAGCGGCTAAAACACCCCAGCAGGCAAGACGGCATCGCGGCTTCATCGGCTCCTGGAAAGAGAGGAGAAAACCGCAGCACGAGCTGTGGCTCCAGCCCTCTGTGCTGACCCTCTTGGCTTGTGAACACCTGTCTGTAGGGCCTGAACCTATCTGCTTGTGAGGATGAGAAACRCCCGGCGCGCGTGCCTCCAGCGTGACCTGCGGCGCTGCCGGTGCGGACGCACCTCGGGAAAACGTGCAGCCGCCGGCAGGCACATCTTTACTCCCCACAAGGCAGGAGACTTTGTGCTCGCCCACGGGGAGAGGAAATTCCAGCTCCAGGATATGTCGCAGCAGCTTTGGGTGGCAGCTGCATATTTTCACAAGCTGCCGTGATCTCATTAACAAATTGATTACAGCTAATGAAGTGAAAYCAAAGCACAGAATCACGCTGGTAACTGAAGAGGCCCGAGTGTGTATTCCTGCCCCTGCTGCCTCTGTTCCTGCGGCTCTGTCTTGCAGAGCAGCTGTGCTCTGGAAGGCATTTGCTTTCTTGCTCTGCAGCTATTCCAAGCTGCAGAGAGCTCATGTACCAAAAAGCTGAGATCTAGCATTGCTGTTCAAGTGACTAAGGATTTGTCACCTTCCTTTTCAAAATGATCCCATTTTGCAGCCAGAAAAAAGCAAAGAGGAAGGGAAAAGTGGGTGGAGGAAGGGATGGGGCCTCACTCATCATTGTATAACTTTATAACTTCAGTGCCCTGCTTAAACGGCACTTAGCCTCTCCTACATGTTTGCCAATATATATCGTAACTCCCAGAGCAGTTCTCATCATGCCTGCCTGAGAGACAGGGGTGAAGTCTTGGTGTGTACAGCCTGCCAGGATCCATCCCCTGGACCAAAGCGGGGACACATGTTCCCAGCTCCTGGAGCACATCTTTAGTCACTGGAAGTGCAGGAGAGGAGAACGGGAGAGCTGCAGGGCACGYGTGCATCCTGCTGCGAGCTCAGGCCTTCCTGTGAGCTCTGAGCTTGCAAATTCCCCTTCTTATATCTTCTGATAAGATCAGGGGCCTGATCAGGGGGCTTAGAGGAAGGGCTCAGTTGACTGGAGGAACTGAGATTTTCTTGTTTTTTTTCTGAAGAGCCAGCCTTGACTCCTCAGACACAGCAGCTGGGAGGAAAGCTTGCAAAGGGCAAACTGAAAGAGGAAGGCACTGGGGGCAAATACAAAGCACTCTCTCTTTATCCCCCAAAGTTAGATTTTAAATTCTCATGATTGTTTAGGCTAGTAATAATTTTTCAGGAGCTGAACTTGGGTTTACAAGGCTTGAAGTTATCAGTGCTGCTGCAAGGACCAGACCTGCAGCCTTACCTGCAACACGCACTGGCCCTCGGGCAGTGCACTATGCTGTGCACCTAAACCTGCACGTACCCCCAGAGGAGCCTCTCTGGGCAGCAGCAGTTTGAAGCAGCACTGTGGATGCCATGGCGCTACCACAACCRCAGCAAATCCCTTTCCTGTTCTTGATATGCCAGAGAAACTAGGAAAGGCAATGCACCTAGGAGGTATGGAGAGCTTGCCCATCAAATTGCTGCAACCACAGCTCCTGGGAATCAAAAGCAAATCACACAGTCTCTGTAGAAATAGAGGGACCTGATCCTGCCTTTGACTCAAGGACTCTGTACAACATGGGTAACCACACCTCTCCCATAGAKCTTTCCTACCATGCACTAGGCTCAGCATAAAAAACAGGGGTGGGTTCCGTGTTGCTGCTCAGTTGTAGCAATGTCCCAGTGCAGACTGTGGGAAGGACAGCCTGTCTCGTGGAGAGGCTTTAATCTCGGGCAGGAGCGCTGAAAATAGAGTAAATCTTTCAAGGTGGAAAAATGCAAATTGCTTTCTACATCCAACTCCAGGACATACGGACCATGCAAAGGAGCTATTTGAAACCCAGGAGAAAGACCCTGGGTCTGCCTGGGCAGACTTGGATCAGCAGGACGAGGCATAGACCTTCCCTCATGGTCTGGGCTAGGACCACGTGCCAGGCTCGGCCCTGCCAGCCTGGCTTTCCAGCCCCCTCTCCTGTGCCCGTGATCCCCAGGGGAGAGGGTCCCTTCTCTTTGCTTTCTGTCTCCATGGATAATATGTTCTCACCTTGAGGGGAGTGGAAATGTCAGCTGGAATGTGGGCTGGAAAAGAAAGAAAAAAAAGAAAATCTTGAGGCTTGTCCAAACCTACTCATGTTTATACTGGAGCCTGTGAGTGACATCAGAGCAGGGAGAGTATAAACACCAGCAGGACCTACTCGGGGCTTCAAAACCTGCAGACACACTGCTGCCTCCAAACTGCCTGGGGGGTGATGTGCTGAAGTGTCGGCAGAGAGCAGCATGAGACTCCAGCTGGAGAAGAGGCTTCTCTTCTTCTCCCTTCTCTGCATCCTTTCCAAGGTAAGGGAGCTGGGGTCTTGGGGTGCCTTTAGCTCTAGTCAGGGAAGCATCTGATTCTCTCAAAATGAGGCTCAGGGAGGACTCCAGCATCACAACACGCCAGCTCAGAGCCCTTCGCCCGGTGACTAACGCCTGCTGGCAGAGGGGCTGTATTTATGCAGTTTCATGGAGGCAGAGTAATGCCAGACAGAGGCACTTTGTATTAAACAGCAGGGTCCTAACGTTCACGGGCCAAACGTGCCCATTGCGCACATCCCCGGAGCATGCAGGAATGACAGCAATGCGCTCTGTTTGCTTGCCCCTTCCCGGGAGCTCTCCTGCGCCGGGGTGGTGGTGTGCGTCCCCGCGAGCGGCAGCGACGGCGTGCGCAGCTCCTTCTGCAGATTCCTTGCTCTGGGCTCGAGTCTCGAGGCAGGGGGCCAAGCAGCTAGCACCAGCCTCAGGATTACTCAGTTTTCCCCCCTGTGATGCTCATGTAAAGCTGATGCCTCCTACAGGATTTGGGTTGTACTAGTAACTTTTTTCTCTTGGACTCTGCATGAAAGAGTTCCCTGTGCACAGATCAGGAAAGCTGAAAACTTTGGGGTATCTCATTTGCAAGTTCTTTTAATTGCTGCTTGAATCTCCAAGTTAGACCTTCTGCAAGCAGGGACATCATGGCAGCTTCACGCCTGTTTGACTCTTCCTAGACAGTTAAGATCTCTAATAGGAGACACATTGTCATCTAAAGGCAAGTTAATTGCAAGGAGCAGAGGGAAATGGATTAATGAAGTTGGCCTGGCTATTATTTTTAGAACATCGATCTGTAATAGTAACCTCCTGAAAGATGAAAAAAAGCAGTTGGCTGCCTGGGTAAGCTGTAACTGAGAAATGACTGCTGCCCCAGGAGCTCTCAGTGCCTTTCTGAAGAATCACCAGTGGCCCTTGTATCTCCAGCCCACTCTCTGTCACCACAGATAGTYCTTCAGTCCCTGCCATGGTTCTCACTATGGTTTTTGCCAAGTAATTAGGCAATTCATTAGTAAAACAAGAAGACACAGATTTTCCAGGCCATTTTGGATATATWTCATCTTCATTTACTAACATTGACATTTCTATAGGCAGATAAAAAAACATCTGGCCACCTGAACTGCTGCAGATGAGGAAAACAGATGGCACACCAGTACCCATCTTTTCTGTCCTACTGGCCATATCAGAATTGATGCTAATGGAAGAGACCTAAGAAAGAAAGATGGCAACCAAAACCCACATGGTCCAGCTGAGTCCATTGATCTCTTGGCAGTCTCAGCAGAGACACCTGTGTCTGGATCAGCATGAGACTGAATTTTTTGGTTGCAAATTTGCTGAATTGCTCTCTAAATTTCATGTGTTGGACCTGCTGCAAGCAAAGTGCATGTGGCCCTGAGCAGCAGTCCTGCCAGCTGGGAGCAGGGGCGCCCAGAGCCAGTCCGCTGCAGTCCGTRTTATACATACAATCGCTGTCAGTCCAGTACTGGCAAAGAATTTGCTTCCAGCACATAGATCCGAAGCATTTGGCTTTAGTTTCTATAGGCAACAGCTCTATCAGTTGTCCCTGTCAGATGTGACATGACGAGGCTAAAAGTGCTGCCCGCAAAAGCTGTTYGTGCCCAGGGTAATTGGGCGTGCAGAATGAGCGGCAGCTATAAATATCTACCTGCCTGCGTGAACTCCTGCAGGGCCCAGCCCTGGCAAAGCAGCCGCCTGAGCAGGCAAACCGCTGCGGGGCACAGACCTGCCGAAGTAATTAGTCTAACTGGGAGGGAAAATTTAGCTCCCAGTGTTTGCAAATGTGCCAGTTGAAGTGCTCCTTGCCCAACTGGCCAGACCAGGCGGAGGATGCGGCAGCCAGGGAGAGCCCAGAGCGGGAGGCATCTGGACCAAAAAGGAAAGCAGTGAGACTTACTTGGCTTCAGTTCTCCCATTGCATATACATCATCCTAATTCTCGGCACAAATATGAGCTATTAAGACCTCTCCTGAGAGCAGAGGTGCTGGGCAGGAGCTGTACCCTCACCGTGCACATGCTCTGGCATGAGGCTGCATCCAGCGGCCAAAGCGGCAGGCTTTGGGGCAGATGGTTTTCACCCCGCTCCCATCACCGGGCTGGTTACGGCAGTGCGCTCTGTCCTTCAGGCTGCTACGACCATTTACCCAGCGCAGGAGCCCAACTGCAGCAGCTTTTGCAAGGCTGTGAGGAAGGAAAGAGGGGAATGGCCAGTGAGAGCAGTTTCTCATCGGTTTGTTAAATGAATGCCAGCACATGGGATATTCATTCTGCGCCTCCCTCCTCCTCCTGTTCATTCGGTGAATAGCYGAACGAGCCAGGCTGGCTGTGATTTAAGTCCTCATCTGCTGGAGCAGTGGGCATCCTGCTTCTCCCTGGTTTCCGCAGGGGCTGAAGGTGCCAATGATGCCGTGCAGTCCTAAGTGGACAGTAGTTTTCCAGGCTGCTTTGCCACATTCCYGTAGACTGAGCCTCCCTCTGCCAGAAATCTGCCTCCACGCAACCAYGCCTGAGCTTGAGAAAGGGGATCCTGGTACTCCCAGCAAAACAGCAGCTGCTAGCGGGCAGCGACAGTGATGGTTTTGCCTCCGCAGGTGTGTGCCCAGCTGTGCCAGAGACCATGCTACTGCCCCTGGGCCCCCCCCCGCTGCCCCCGCGGGTCCCCCCTCGTCCTGGACGGCTGCGGCTGCTGCAAGATCTGCGCGCGGCGCCTGGGCGAGCCCTGCGACTTCCTCGCCGTGTGCGACCAGAGCCAGGGCCTCGTCTGCGACTACAGCGCCGCGCGCGCGGGCACGGCGGGAACCTGCAACTGTGAGCACCGCCGCCCCGCTGCCCGCCGCGGCCCCGGGGTGCTCCAGGCAACGCCGACCGCGTCGGCGCGCGGTTACGGCCCCGAGAGCGGCTGCTAGAGCCGATGCACGTGCAGCCTGGCCTGGGGGCTGCGCGGCGGCTCCAACCAGCTCCCGCGCTGCTTGCGCACTGGGGTTTCCAGGCGGTTTGAGTGGGAAAGGAGGCAGCTGCCAGGGCTGGCAGAGGGAACGGGGCTCCCCAGGGTGCTGGAGCGCAGGGTGGGCCCGCGGCGGGCAGCGGGCAGCAAGGAGGAGCGGGCGGTGTCCAAGGAAAGGACCTCTGCGAGGACGATGGGCCTGAACTCTCCTCTCCCACCTCCCCGGGCTCTGCGAGACACCTCCGAGAAATTTTTTTCAGCCTGAAAAACCCAAAAGACATGGTCAAAGGGCAGTGGGTGTCTCACCAGCTGGTGAGCTGCTGATTTGGAAAATCGTAGAGATTAGGAGGGAGGCTAAGGAAGGGGCGGAGGGTGGGTGACATGCATGGCTGCTGTAGGTCAGAAGCAATAAACCCTGGTCCCTTGGGAGCCCTCGGGCTGTCGATGCCAC
This sequence comes from Apteryx rowi, assembly GCF_003343035.1. Lineage (NCBI taxonomy): Eukaryota > Metazoa > Chordata > Aves > Apterygiformes > Apterygidae > Apteryx > Apteryx rowi. Next base: position 890,799 of record NW_020447195.1, on the reverse strand, counting down.
ATCTGAGGCTCTTCTGAGGCTGGGAGAGCCGTGGTCACACTCTACCCAGACTGGAGAGGGAGCAAGGCAGGAGGSAGCAGCTTGGATAGATGGAAATGGCAGCTCCTCCTTGGTGCCGGCCACGCGGGCGCCCTCTAAGTGTCTGGGTCCCCTCAGACATCCACACCTCACCAGCACTTTGTCCCTAACTTTGTCCCTGACTGTTGCTTGCAGTCGAAGATGACGAGGAGAGCTGTGAAGTGAACGGCCGGGTCTATCGAGACGGGGAGGTTTTCCAGCCCAGCTGCAAGCTCCAGTGCCGCTGCCTGGACGGAGGTGTCACCTGCGTCCCACTGTGCCAGGAGGACGTCCGCCTGCCCACCCCAGACTGCCCCCACCCGCGGCGCGTGGACGTCCCAGGGAAGTGCTGCCAGGAGTGGATCTGTGAGACCCGGGAGCAGCCGCTGCTCCAGGACGCCGTGGCAGGTAACGCGCAGAGCACGTGGCCGGGGTGCTCCTGCAGGGCTCTGGGTCCGGGACGCCGTGGCAGGTAACGTGCAGAGCACGTGGCCGGGGTGCTCCTGCAGG
>NW_020447195.1:882529-889512 GCF_003343035.1 Apteryx rowi | reverse complement strand
GCAGAGCACGTGGCCGGGGTGCTCCTGCAGGGCTCTGGGTCCGGGACGCCGTGGCAGGTAACGCGCAGAGCATGCAGCTTCTGCTGGGGTCTGGGTATGGCCCCTTCCCCCTGCACCCTAGACTGTGAGCATCAATGGGAGATGCCTCATTGTGCAGCCGGTGAGGGCTTCCCACCCACCCTAAGCTGTTCGTGACCTGCTTCCCAAACCTGTGCCTGGCTAGGCCTGCAGCACCCATCCCGGGCATGCCTTGCCCAGCTTCAACAACCCTTTCCTCCTCTTCCCGTGCAGCACCCAGGGCCCCGGGGCTGGCACCCCTGGYCCTCCCCTACCCCTGCAAGGAGTGGAGCACGGAGTGGAGCGCCTGCTCGGCCACCTGCGGCATGGGCTTCTCCACCCGCGTGTCCAACCAGAACCGCTACTGCCGGCTGGAGACACAGAGACGGCTGTGTGTGGTCAGGCCCTGCCAGGCTCTGCCGGGAGCATCCCCTGCGGTGAGTGAGGCCTTCGGTGACTCTGACATCTCTGGGCAATGGGTTGGACAGAGAGAGGGAAATTCCAGCCAGCACAAGAGCTGTGGGACCCCCCAGGTGCCTGTGGACACCCCATCATCCTTCTCCCCTCCCCAGGCACGAACTAACCACATCTCAGGGTCAGAAAAACCATCTCCTGAAACCGCGCTTGGGAAACATACCCCAGCTATTGATGGCAGGTGCAGACTTGAATTTTGGGATCTCTGGATGTCGGGATCCAAGAGCACTGATGGAAACCACGTGGCCCTGAGCCCCACAGGTTGGCTCAACGTGCCCCTGTGACGGGGGATGTGTTTATGGCTCCTGGTGGCACCCGAGTGGCAGGGCTTTTCCACCACTTTAATTAGCCTGGTTCAGACCTAGTGCGGACACGGTGCAAAACTGCCTTGCTCCTGTGCTGCAAGAGCTTTCCTGGGCCAGGTGCTTGCGCCACCACGTGCCCCTGCTCCCGCAGACCCTGGTGACATCCCACCAGCCCTTCTGCAGCGCTGCAGCTCACAGCGCTCCCATCTCCACGTCACCATCTGCTCTGCCTTTCCAGAGGGGAAGAGGAGGTCGCTGGTAGCCGTGCCCACCCTGTTCGCAGCCTGGAGCCAACGCCTCGTCCCAGCAAAGAGTCTGACACAAGCCCCCGGCGCTGTGGTTTTGGTGGAGATGGAGGACACGTCCCCTGGGAAACTAGGGAAGAATGGATGGACCTTGGCTGCACAGGAGGGTGGAGAATCGAGACTAAGATCCCCATTTCAGCCAGCACCTGCCCCCTCGTGTGCACCCCGGTTCCCCTAGGCAGGGCTGCTGGCCAGCGAGGAAAGCGTCCCCAAGTCCCAGCCTGTGCGGTAGCAGCATGCCCGTATCGCAGCTCGGCACTGTTGCTGTAACACGGCCACTGCAGCGATGCTTTGTGGTGAGGGCAATTCCCAGGACAAGGCTTTGGGAAAGCCCTTTGCTGAAGGGGACAGGGAGGAAGGAGCGGGGTGGTGGCTGGGCCAGCTCTCTCCTGAGGTCCCGACCACACCGGGAGTGACTCTCTCGAGTGGCCAGTGCCCTGGGGACCAGCCTGCTGGCTGAAGTGTGGACAGGGTGACCACCAGCACGCAGGTAGCCCGGAGGCACCACCTTGGGTCCCCTGGCAGCAGGTCCAGCCCCAAACCAGGCACCATCCCACAGTCGCTTCCAGGCCTCTCTGGGGGACATCAAGCCAGGCCAGGGATGCATCCTGCCCCGTTTTCTCCATCTGGGCTGTGTCCGCTCCTCCTGAGAGGTAGGATGGCAACCTGGGCTCCCAGGGGACATCGTGCGGCACGGCCTCATGCAGAGGTCTGGGGAAATGGGGAAATCCCTGCCTCCGAGCAGGAACCCACCTGAGAAACTGGGAATTGCTCCTTTGCAGGACGGGGGCTGGGACTGGTGGGGTTTTTGGAGAGGGCCAGGTGATGCCGTTCCTCCGTCGCGTGCCACGTGCACGGCTCTGCTCTGTGGCTACGCGGGGGCTGAGAGAGACCGCCTCAAGCATCAGGTAGACCAGATCCCTTGCGGGACCCGCTCTGCCCGACCCGCCGGGGACGGAGCGGGCAGGACGSGCCTCGCACCACAGGTTATCTCCGCTTTGGGTTGCACAGCTCCACAGTTCACACGCACTCAGTTATCCCACAATATCCGCCCAGCAAACGAACGGCTGCGTTTCTGGGCATCGGCAGAGGCGTCCTCCTCATGGCAGCTCCAATTCACCTTCCCCGCATCTCTCCAGAATAAACACAAACCTTCCTGCTCCGCCTGGCCTCCTTCTTTCCAAAGCGCTGGTGGTTTGGCAGGGCTTCGGCAAGCGAGGAACTCAGACGCAGGAGACAACGCTCCGCAGCACCAGACATACCACCTAATATCCAAGCACAAACCCTAAAAGCTAAGGCCAAAACAAAGGCAGTAAAAGAGAAAACAAATCGCAAAGATGAGTTGGGGCTGCCTCCCGATGGCCTGGAGCCGCTCCAGCTAGGCAAGATCAGCCCAGGAGAGCTACTCTACAGCTCTGCTTTTATTTTCTCACCAGGATAATCCTTTAGGGTTATTCAAAAATGAAGTCTAAATGCCCTCTAATGGCCTCTATTTAACTGTGCAGAGGCTACATGCTTCCCGTGGCTGGATGAGAAGGGCAACTAGAACAGAGCAACATTTTAAGTTATGTGTCCGGGTGAGAGCTGAACATTTTAGGTTCGTATTCATGGAAAATAAAAATGTGCTCACCTAGGTGTGGAGCTTGTCTTGGCCTGCCCGTGAGGGGGGACCTGCCATCGGGGTCACTGCTGGGAGCCCTGCTGCTGGCGGCAAGCTCAGCTGCTGGCAGCAAGGCATGACCCGGTGCTCAACCACCTGGATGCATCTGCGATTCAGGCAGCTTAAAAATGAGCAAGAGAAAAACAGAGGGTATTGAAGTATTGAAAACATGATTAAAGCATATTATCCTGGGTTAAATTTGGCCCCTTTGCTCTTACGTTGCTGTGACCTCCATCAGTTCTTCTAAAGGGCCTGAGCAGCCGCAACGGGGCACGTTTCCCTGCTGGCTGCCAGGAGGGCATGGATCGCAGGGCACGGATCGCAAGGCACGGATCGCAGGGCACGGATCACAGGGCACGGATCGCAGGGCATGGATCGCAGGGCACAGATCGCAGGACACGGCGCCACGCAGATGCATCCAGGCTGTCCAGCCTGGGGTCGAAAACAAAACCAGTGTTGGTGATGGTTTTCRGTCACCTCTTCAGACAAAAAAGGGAGACTGGCTGCTCAGGCAATAAAGCACTGTTTACAAAGAGAATTATTTATGGTGATGATCTGGTACTCTGCCCGTATACAAATTATTAATTCAGCTTGACATCAAGGACTCCGCGAATCTCTGGCAGGCAGCAAACTGCAGAATGAATGTGGCCTGTTCTGCCACTTCTTTGGCTTTTTTTTTTAACCTCTGCAATGGAAATGCCAAAAACACAGTGACACGAGGCTTACGTTAGACTTTAAAACCACAGCGATCGTCTGCTGACATGGATAAGACATGTTACGCGTACTGAAAAATCCTGGTTTTCAGCCAGTTCTCCTTTCAGCATGCCGGGTCCCAGCCGCCAGCAGCCGGTGATTTCCTGGCAGGGAGAGGCTACGAGGGCTCACAGCCTCTTATCAAATGCTGCCCGACCATCTCTGGCTGAGGATAAAAACCAGCAGGTTGTGTTTTTTTAAATGGCAACGGGAAATTCCTATCTCAAACAGAAATGACTTAACATACCTCCTCGCTATAGTTTCCTTTTTTGCTGGAAAATGTCATCACTCTCTGATTCGCGAAACAGAAAACATCTAAATAATAAATTAGCGAATCCAAATAAATCAGAGTTATTTTTCCCTAAGAACATAGGGAAACTGACTCTTGCAATTTGACTGTGAGTCTCACAATATTTGCTATTCCCTCTAAAGCCCAGCTTCTCTGGAAACGTCGTTATTTGAGAACCATGTTTAACACAGCATCGGATGCAGCAGGTCCTGGTCTTTGCCTGCTGTTTTGGGTCAGTGAGAGATGTCAAATACACGGTTATTCAAAGAGGATTACRGTTACCCATAGAGCTTAAAACCCAGAAGACAAATCCCGCCTCCCCCAGAGCGTAGCACCGTATCTGCGCACATAAYGGCATAACGACAGCCACCGGCGGGCGATAGGTCACTGCTCGTCTCAGAGCAAGCACACGTAGCAGCTGCACCCTGCTGCTGCGGAAGGAGAAACCGCGAGCGTAAATCCCATATTTCAGGGTTTCCTTTGCGTCAAGCCATTCTTGTGATTGATGATTTTTTAATGCATGGTGCTGGCCTTGCTGAGAAGGGGCTAGGTGAGCCCTTCATCAATGCCAAATATTTCCAGGTACCTCCCCGAGCATTAAAGTGCAGTGCTCCGTAAAATAAAAGTAGATGGAGCCAGGCGTTTGGCGCTGGTGAGCAGCCCTGAACTGGTTACCCGAAAACCAGTCGCCCAGGCGAGGTGCTTGAGACCCACACGAACCACAGCGGCGCCGCGGCCTGCCCTTGCCCTGAACTCGCTGGCAGGGGCGTCGCGGCTGCACGAGCCAGGAGCCGGGGCAGAGGGAGCTCCGGGGCAGCCTGGCTCCCCGTGCCGCGGCGGGGTGGCAGTGGCGGCAGGGGTGACCCTGCTGCGGCGCCCCAGGGGACCCCCGGCCCCCCCCGGAGGAGCCGATCCCCGGCGCCGCTGCCCCAACCGCCGCTCCTCGGCAAAACGGAGATCAAACCTCCGTGGCCACAGATGGGTGGGAAAGGAAACCGCCCTCCTGCGCGCTCTTCGCATCGCAGCCGCCGGATGAAGGGGGTGTTATTTCTTGGCACCAGCAAAACGGGCCCAGGCCAGCGGTGGCAAAACAGCCGTGTCCCTGCCACCAACGGCCGGAGAGCCAGGCTGGCCGCTGCCGGGGGCCTGGAGCCTYTCTGCAGCCAGTCCCGCTCCGTCTCCCCTCCCCTCAGCACACGGAGCAGCCCCCCAGCTCCCTCCCTTCCCGTGGCAGGAGCACCCTAGTCCCAGGCCTTTATTTTGGGGGCGGAAGAAGTGCTGCTTACCCTGCTGAGAAGCTGCGAGCGGTCTGTGATCCTTCCCGTGATTACAGCAGTCCTCGTGGCCAGCTGCAATCTCTGCCTCAGTTTCCCAGGGGCTGATGCTCCGGGGATGAGAGGGACCCACCCCGGCTTGTTCCTCTCACCCCCATAAAGCAGCTCCACAAGTGCCAGCCCAACACCAGGCTGCAGGACCAACATGCAGCTCCTGGAGCCTGCAAGTGTGGAGGTGAGAGGGGCAGAGCCCGTGCAGGACAGAGCACTGCTCTCCCGAAGGATGAGCTCCCATTAACCCCTCCTCTGCCTGTGCTGCCCTAGGACTGCAGTCCCACCAGAGCCTCTACAAACCTCTAAAGTCAGGAATCTTTGTCCCTCTCCTGCCCCATGGAAATGAATTTTAAGCTGCACACCTCAGGGACGAGTTGGTAGCAGCTAGATTTTATTGCATAGTCAAGAAATAAAATACACCCTTTCCCAGAATTTATCTGCTCTAGCACACACTTTTTGGAGTCAACACACAGATACCMACAATAAGCAACCAAGATCATCCAGTGTCCTGGGCTTTCCTACACTGGCCCCAACCACCTGTGCCTGGGCACCCCGGAGCCCGAGCACAGTCCAGCAGAGATGTCCAGCTGTCAGGATGGCTTGGCAGGACTTGGTGAGGAGCCCTGCCCCGAGGCAGCACACTCTTCCCACACATTGCTCTAGATTCACTTCCAAGAAATCAGGTGGCCATGCCCTTTCCCGGGCCCAGCCCAGCAGGCGAAGTTGTTTTGCGAAGGTCCTTGCCCTGTGACTCATCAGGCTAAACACTCTCTCTCCTGATTGCTGGCCTCCGGTCTCTTGTTCCCAGCAATAGTTATCCCTGGCCTTGTTCAGACCGCAGCACCTTTCAGAGACGAAAATGGGAGCTCACCTTCCTTAGGGCTGGGAAACTTGGGGGTCCTCTTTGAAGTTGCTGGTTTCAACTCTTGCCCCACCCTTGCAATATCTGGGCATCTTCTGCGTGATGTCCCCAGCCACAGACTTTCTTGCACTTCCTGTCAAAATCTCACAGAGGTGGAGGCGGAAGAGAATTTTTGCCTGTGTTTTGGGGAGGTGTATAAAAGTAAGCAGCCATGACAGGTTGTTGCTGCGTGTTGTAAAGAAGGTGCAGCCATGGGGCATGGGGCATGGTTTACTGCTGTCTGCACTGAGGCCAAACAGCTGTGCACACCTGTGTGTGCTGACACAGCCCTCGGTGACAGTCGGCTGCTGGAGCGGGCCAAGGCCTTCGGCAGGAGCCTTTCTGAACACTGCTGACCTTTGCTTTCACTTGTGCTCCTTCCTTCAAGCGTTCCAGAGAGCATGGAGCATTTCTGGGCTCTGCTGCCTTACAGCACAGCACAGTCGCAGCACAGCACTGCGATGAGGAGAAAAGGTGCTGGGACTGGAAACGAGAGCCCGCTCACCGGGTGTGATTTTCCCAGCTGGTTGCCTCCATTCTCTAGGGACGGGGTGTCTCTCCTCACCTGAAATGGGACAGAACAAAGCAACAGGGAATAAGCTAAAAAGCTGGTGCTTTGACCCCCTTCGTGAGACGTCTCCCACCTCTCTAGCCAGCCTGATACGGAGTCACCGTCTTGCATCCTTCCCTGCCCCCTTCCTCCCGCTCCTGCCAGGCACACGCAGAGTCAGAAATAGCTGGGGCCTGCACGTCCCTGGCGCCCAGCTCAGAAATATCCGAAGGGGGTTGGCAGCAGGCGCCGAGCAGCAGGAGGCATCAGGCATCCAGCCCCCGTGAGCTCCCGCTCCGTGTTGAGCCGGCCCCAGCGAACTGCCTCCGCCGAAATACCCGGGGGAAACCCGGAACGCCAG
>NW_020447195.1:867285-882194 GCF_003343035.1 Apteryx rowi | reverse complement strand
CGCACCGGGCACCGCGATCCCGGCACCGCGATCCCGGACACCGCTCCGCGGCTCCGCGCACCGGGCACCGCGATCCCGCGCACCGCTCCGCGCACCGGGCACCGCGCTCCCGCGCACCGCTCCGCGGCTCCGCGCACCAGGGCACCGCGATCCCGGGCACCGCTCCGGGCACCAGGGCACCGGGCACTGCGCTCCCGGGCTCTGCTCCACGGCTCCGCGCACCAAGGCACCGCGCTCCCGCGCATCACTCCGCGGCTCCGGACACCGCCTCCTCCGGGCACCGCCACCCCGGGGCACCGCCGCCACTGCCRCAAGCACCGCCGCCCCGGACAGCACTGCCCGGCCCGAGCGGGCRCGGCCGCAGCGCGGGACCGGGAGGAACCGCCGCTGCCCCCCAYGTCCCCAGGCTGAGCCCCCGCCACCCCGGCCCCATGGCCACGGAGGCTGCTCTGGCCTGGGCTCCGCAGCCCGGCAATGGCAGCGGGGCAGCCTGCCCCGTGAACATGGCCTTCGCCCACCACTACTTGCCTGCTGTCTATCTGGTGGTGATCCCCCTGGGGCTGGTGGGCAACGCGCTGGGCCTGTGGCAGCTGTGCACCGGACTGCGGCGGAGCGCCCGCAGCGCCCTGAGCCTGCTGGTGGGCAACCTGGGCCTGGCCGACCTGCTGTACGTCAGCACGCTGCCCTTCCTGGTGAGCTACTACTTGCAGGGCAGAGTGTGGCTCTTCGGCAGGGTCTGGTGCCGGCTCACCCGAAGCCTCTTCCATCTCAACCTCTACGCCAGCATCGGCTTCCTCACCTGCATCAGCGTCCACCGGTACCTGGGCATCGTGCACCCGATGAAAATGCGGGGCAGGTGCCAGACTCTCACCTCTTCCCTGTGGCTCAGCGTGATGGTCTGGGTATGGGTCATTGCACAGGTAGCGCCCGATTTAGCCTTCAGCAAAATGGACTACACAGGGACGCGGTGCCACGACACGACGGAGTACAAGAACCTGGGCRCTTACTTGCCATACACTGCAGCCATTACCGTGACTGGCTTTGTCATCCCCTTTCTCATCATCATCGCATGCTATGGCCATGTGGTCGTGGTGCTCTGCAGGAACAGCACCGTGGACCCCAGACTACGGAGAAGAAGCATCAGACTGGTGATAGTCGTGATGGTCCTCTTCTCACTCTGCTTCCTCCCCTATCACATATTCAGAAACCTCAACTTGTTGTCTCGAAGATGGCAACTGCAAGGGTCCTGCACACAGACTTTAAATAACATTTACATTTCCTACCAAGTGACCCGCGGCCTGGCCAGCTTGAACAGTGCCTTGAACCCCCTGCTCTACATAATGACCAGCGAAGACTGCATGTCACGCGTGAGGACTCTCCAGCAAAGGGCCAGCCACTCTCTGCGCTCTCTCTTCAGGAGCGAAGCCAGTCACCAGACGGATGAGAAGAAAATCAACATCATTCACTGTGAGCAGCAGCTTTCTGATGAGCTCTGAGTTACCCAGCTCAAGATGTGGATTTGAGACAGGACTCTCTCCTTCACCTAAGGAGAGGCAAAGGGAATTAACTACCTACCTCGCAGGAGTAGTGTAAGGGCAAATTTTAGGGGGAAGTGCTTTGGAAATGAAAATGTTCATAAAAACATCAGATATTAAATATATGACTAAGCTGTGCCAGTTCTTGTGTAAGTTGTTCCTGGGTGACTGAGCTGCTTCAGGACCTGCGTTATCCTCTATTGCTCACCTCCTTTTCAGAAGAAAAAAGTATTTTAGCATTACTCACTCTCTTCCGGAAGAGCATATAGCAGACAACAACAAAGTGGCATTTTAAAGTTTCTGGAGGCGGATGTTCTGTAAGGTGATGACTGCAGAAACCTGAACCACTGGTTCCAACAGGCAAATCTCAGGAGATTTTCCAAATCTTCAGGTGGGTGGCTGCATATTACTCTTGCATCTAGCCTTGCATTATTAGAAACTAGACATGCAAACACACACCTGACATGTGTGTGTGTGTGTATGTTAACCTGACCACAGCTGGCCTAGTAATAGTTATGGATCAAATGATTAAATCTGTGGCCGTTAATAATTAAATTTGTGACCATTAATGATCACTATCAATAGCAGCTGACTCATTGCATGAAAAGTTTGACTCTACAGTATCTGAAATGTGGCAATGATTTTTTTTTTTAATAGGCTTGTAGCTGTGAGAGCACAGTGATAGGTCCATGATAGGGCCTTTGTGCGTAGCTTTGCTTGTGGCTGTGCATGCACAAACCTAGATTCATAACAGCTGTGTGTTTGCATATCAGGCCCGTGCCTAGCAAGTCTGATTGATTGCACACTAAACTTGGTGGAAATCTCTCCTGATAATTTCATAAAAATGAGCAGGCGTTCAGAGTCAGAAGTTTGGTGCTTTCGACCGTGTCCATTAAGCAATGGGTGGGAAGCCCAGTTTACAAAGCAGCCATGAGTTTCAGCCTTACCCTAGTGAGTATTCAGAAATGGTCATCCTACACTTCTCTTGCACTTCTGAAATCACTGTTCAAGGGGTAGATGAAGACATCCACTGACCCAAAGAGAGTCAGATATCCTAGTTTGTTTGCCATCATAGATGGCAATTGCTATTTTTTTAAGATACAAATAGATTCTCTGCACACCTTAAACAATACTTGTTTTACAGTCATCTTCCCAGCCTTGCCCAAAGAGAGGCAACACGGGTTTGAAGACTTGTGAAGGAAAGATTAGACAGCAAGGGTAGGGTTTGCGCTGTCTCCCGGGTGGGCTGTTACCAATACCATGGGGTTCCCTGCTTCCCAAGGAAGCGAAGGCTGCCAAGCGGTGGTTTACTTTTTCCTCTTGCTATTCTCACCACTAACAGCTCAAATATTTCAGGTCTTGTGACAAGAGTGATGTAATTTTTAATAATTGTTAAAATCAGACAATAGTGGGAAAGTGCCAGCCCATGAACTCTGCGCCCTTTGGCACGAAGCCCAATGTTTCTCACTGTCAACTGCTGCTCGTGCCGACCCACCTTCTCCGTGCCACAGAGGAAGCCGCAGCTAGCTTTCAGACAGCGTTAATATGTCTAAAGTGCAAATAAACACTTAATGCTTTCAATCATGAGTTGTCTGGCTTCTTTTAAAGCTTTATAGGAACACATAAGCCAGCTGGCCTGCGGGCTGGAGCAGGAGGCCTGCCTGCTGCAGGAGGAAGCGACAAGTTTCAGGGGGCTCTGCAGAGTGGGAGCTGCTGGGAACACTGTTTGCCTGTCCACCTGGAGAGACCGTCCGCGGTGAGGCTCCATCCCCCCAGAGAGAAGCAGTGCTGGGCCAGGACGGACCAAGGTAGGTCCTTGAAACGTGCTCAGCACCTGGCAGGGGTCCAGCAAAGCACTCGAGCATCTCTGAAACTGTCAGCTCCTACCTCATCCGGACGAAATCGAAAGGCAAAGCTTAAATTCACAAATGAGAAGATGTTCTTCTGCCTCTGCAGTAGGGAAGACTTTCAGGACGTCAGGACCTGGTCTGGCCTCTGTTGTTTGCACACAGTCTGTGGAGCTGGGACCTCCCTGGAGCTTCACCAGAGCTCTGAACTCTCTCCCTCCTTGCCTGAGGAAACACATTTCTGAAAGCTGCCCAGCTCTTCTGTCTTTGTCCATGGATCTCATCAAAGACACTGCATCTCCCAGCAGATCTGGTGGGCCCGTGGGAGTTGCGGCATCCCATCGCTGCCGAGCCTGCTCACGGAGGGACCAGCTGGGTGCCCTGGGCCCTGCATGTCTCAGGCTGCTTCCCACACTGAGACCTGAAGGCAAGCTGGAGCAGGGGTCTGAGCCAGGAAAGCAGACCCCCAGGCCATCCCTTTGCTTTTTCTGGTCCCTGGTCTGCTTGGTGCCTGCTCCTGTTCAGCTTGTGCCACTCACTGTGCCTGGAGCCCCGGTCTCTCGCAGGGGTGGTGAGGGGCAGAGGGACTCATCCTGACCCAGGCTTCATCCTTGGCTCCCAGCCGGCACAAGCTCAGGCAAAGATTTGGGAGGGCTGTGCCAGGGCCCGAATTGGCACCTACATCTCCATGGACTGGCAGAGACCTTTTAGCACTGTCGGGTTTCCTCAGCTGAGTTGCACATCCTCACCGTGCGAAACTGCTCTGCAGGAAAGCAAGCAATTCATTTCACCTCTTGTGGACTCCTGGCTTAGGATGAGATGAATGTTCCCGTCTCCCTTCTTTGCCCATCTGTTGCCAGACTTTAAGATATCTAAAACCAGGCGAGAGGAATCCCACCTGTAACGTCTGCTTTTCAGCACAGCCCCACAGCCTCTCTGGCGCAGCAAAGTGCAGCAGTGGGCTTGTCTGCAAATCAGACCCGAACGGAGAGTTATGCCTACTTTACCCAGGTTAGGGTCAACCCCCAAATCAAGCTGGGTGGGAATTCTCCTGTTGACATTGATGGGATGAAGATCAGGCCCAGAAATCTGGCAGCGTTTCTTGCTTCATTACATAACCCCCTTCCTTGAAGATTTGCTTCAAGTACAATCAAGATTTGTTACATTAGCAGAGACCCTCTGAGCTGACAGTCCAGAAAAGCCATTCAGGCACAATTAACAGGCACATATACACTTGCACACATGTTCACCCCCTTTCTTTCCCTAAAATGAAAAGCGGTTCTGCTCGGTGTACAAAACACTATACAAGAAGGAAATATGACTAATGCCTGACTATCAGCAGCAGCTAAGTACAGAGGACTCAGCGCTGTTTAATTCTGTGTTTGACTTTGCACAGATCTCTGAAAAGAGACCCAAGTGTAAACACGCCGTGTTCCCAGGGTCTTTGTGTTTCCGCAGGCAGCCGGCAAAGYGAGGAGGCGAGAGGCTCCCGTGTGCCAGCAGCGCCTCACTGCCACGAGCAGTCAATGCGGCGGGAGCATCAGAGGCTCCTTAGCTTGAGCAAAGCGATGGCCAGGCCCCGTCCAGCAGCTGCTGCCTGCGGAGGTAAAACGCTGCAGACCACTGGAGTAGGTTTCAGCAGTGCACAGGGTCAAACGCCCCAGCTGGCCCGCGCCGCGCGCCGGGCTCCCTTACCCCCGCATCGGTCGCCAGCTGCACAAACACGCCGTCTGGGTGATGCAAAAGCCCCGGGTTGGGGGGAGAAGAAGGCAAGGATTGGAGGTGACGCTAGGCGAGGGTCTAAGATGGGCTCCTCACAGCAGGGGCAGTGGAAAGCAAGCTTGTGTTGGGACCAGCCCACGAGAGGACGGCCCGAAGCTGAGGCTCGGGATGGATGGAGATGAGGGAGAGGAGCCGGCGGGGGAATTAGCCCGAGCTCAGCACTCTGGGAGGGAAGAGGAGGGTTCAACCTCTCCTTCCCCACCACGCGCCTCCAGCCTTGCTCGCTGAGCCTGCACATCGCCGGGATGTCGTGAGCGACGGCAGGGCCACGCGGGTGATCTCAGAGGAAAAACCTCATGCGCCGGGAGAGGGAGTGAACAGGCACCTGCAGGTCTCGGCTCCCTGCTACGCCGGGCGCAGGGCAGCGGGACTTGGTGCTGCTCTTATAGCAGGGAGGGAGACCAAATACACACCGAAAAGGGATGAGTCACTCAGCAATGAAAGGTCACGGCAGTGTCTAACTCAGCGAGAGGCTTTCATTTCTTCAGGAAAACAATTTCATTCTTCAAGAACCCTTGGCTATAGGGAGAACAGACCTGACAGTTTATCTCATTTACTGAGGATATCGATTGGGCTGAGAAAGGAATAGCAGATGCAATTATGGCCTGGGGAAATATGGTAAATGTAGCTGGGATTGGGTGCTGCTGGTGAATATTTTACTGAAAAAGAGAATCTGACTCCTTGTTATGTTATGCAGAGTGTTTCAGCATCTGGGAGACCAACGGCTTGCTAAAAAAAGCAAATCACATAAATCGAATAGCATTGAATGCGAACGCGTGAGACCATCCGTCTAATATTATTTCTGCAAGCCAAGCAGTTATAAATAGGTGACGCCGCCTGGCTCGGGACCCGGGTGGGATGGGAGCTGGGGCCCGTCCGTGCGGCGTGGAGCAACCGCGGCCGCCAGTGCAGACAGGGGCTGGTCCTAGAGCGCTCAGAGGGCCCAGCCTTGATATTGGGGGCCTCATATATGGGGCTGGGGCAGCTGCTGCAAGGAGGCTCCCGGGGAAGCGGTGACCAGCTGCCAAAGCCGGGCGCGGGCCGCTGTGGCCGTGGAGCCGCAGGGCCTCCTCGCGGAGGAGCGTGCGGCGCAGCGCAGGGAGGTGCCGTTTCAGGCTGTCCCTCTGGCTCCAGTACCCGCAGAGGACATCCAAGGACGGGGTATGGGTTAACTCCGTCCTGCCCGCCTGCCGTTGCTCTCCGACGCCGCGGTGCCACTGGGCAGCCAGCGGCGAGGGAGAGCGGGATACCACAGCTCCCAGGCATCTTCTGCCAGCCCAGACCACCGTGCAGCACCGCTGTGCTCCCGGGTCAAGCCCGTAGCTCGGCAGCAACGTCTTGCAGCCTCTCATGGCAGCCTGAGCCTTGTCGGAGGCGAAGGGGAGCTGCTCCGTCCCCGGCGCTGGCCCAGAGCGGAGCTGCCTCGGTGCTGATGCCAAGAACGAGGTGCTCGCCCTGAACGAAGCGTTATTGGGACTTAATTGGCGTTAAGTGATGGCTGGGAGCGATACAGGCAGCCTGGTTGTGTGGGGGAAAATCCCTCTCTAAGACAGGGTGCAATGCTTGGATGGCAGCGTGGTGCCCGTGCAGAGAGCCCCGAGGCAGCGGGGGACCACGGCAAGCCCCCTGCCTCACCCCTGGGGCTGCGGCACAGCTGGGCGCCCGGGGCCGCCTGAAGCTCTGGCAGCGTCCCTGCAATCTGCAGCAGGAGGCTGAAGCCGCCAGGGCATCCCTGGGGGAAAGCACCTTTCCGGGGGCAAAGGAAAAACCTGAATCCCATCATGATAGCCACTACCACGGTGTGCAGAGACGGGAGGTGAGGTGAACATCTGCCAGATTAGCTCCAAACCCCCTGCTGAATAAAGAGCTCAACAGCACAAGATGCACAGCAAATCCTCCACGGGCTTTTCCATGGGTGTTTTCACCTGCCTTCCCATGCACGTGAGCACGACCCATCTCTGCATAGCTGGCTTTTATGGCCACGCAATTTTTCAGTGGGTCCGAAGCTATTTCCCCTCCTTGCTGTGCCTCCATTTTATAGCTCCTTATGCCCAGATGAGGGTGTTTGGTGGCTACAAATCACAGACTGGGGGACAGCTTGCAGCTCTCAGTCCTCTCACATAAAGGGGGCAACTCAAGTGTGGTTCATAAGTCAGAAATTCAGAAACAGCCAGGCTTTGTCACCTGGGTCTGCTTGGACCATTCCCGGGGTGGACCCAGACGAGCATCGTCTCCTTTTGCTGTTTGGTGCCTCAGCTCCCACCCCCAGAGAGACTCAAACAAGGGACCTAAAAGTTAGCTAAACCTTTCTGACCGCAGAGAAGCCTCAGACTTGTGCTCCTGTTTAGCTCAGGTGGTTTGCCAGCCTCTGAAAAAGCCTAGTTTTAATTTGATTCCCTATAACTGATTCATGAGCTGGTGCCCTGATGCTAGGGACAGCTGTGATTTTTGTGCTGCCATTTGCTCTCCTCCAGGGACCCTGCACAGCGACTGAGCATTGCTGGAGAGAAAGGGCCAGGGCTGGAACACAGCACAAACAGCTGGGCCAAGCAAAAACAAGAACATCTTTGCATTTGCAATTCAGAGAGGATGTGTCTCATCCCCCCGATTCATCTTTCCAGAGGAAAGACCGGAGAGAAGCAGCTGGAAAATATCTGCACACAAATAAGACTTAGTAGAATTTGCAGTTTGGAGGCGGAGGAAAAAATGTGGCCCCAACACGGTGCTTTCACTGCAAGATAGAACAAGTATTCTCGTTTTATTGTATTTATTCCCCATCAGCAACCTGCTGTGCTCGCAGGCATGGAGCAGCTGGGAGCGTTTCCACAGGGCAATTCGCAGCTTCCTCAGCTGGGAAATCGCTTGCAGCCCTGGGACCTGAGCCACTGGGGCTGGCGGGGCTGGCGGGGCTGGCGGCGGGGGCCAGTCCATGGAGCCTCGCTAGCGGGGAAAGAAAAACGCATCTTGCTGGAATCGTACACAGGCAGCACCGAAAGAAGCTGGTGCATGCTGTAATCCAGGCAGGCGGGGAAATGCAGTCAGCTCAAGGGAACGGTGCTTGCTCCTCGGCTTCAGCTTCAGCTGGCAGAACAGGAACAGACATGCTGATTTTTACTGTTGGATGCACTTTTCCCCAGCCGAAGTTCTGGGGCTTATTTGTTTCCCACTGGGTTATTATTAGCATCAAAATGAGCCACTTGCTGCAAAGTGTCTGCTTTGGAAGCGAAGCTCCAGGGGCGACACAGGGGACTGCTGCGGTCCTGCACCAGGGACTCACCAGCCCCGGCTGACGGCCTGACCCAAGCCTCAGCCAAAGCCCCGCTCAGCTTGCGGGGGGCGGGATGCAGCGTCCGTCCTTCCCTCGGCCACACGCACAGACACAAACGCATGCTGCGTCCCGACCGCAGAAACGCTGGCGCTGCCTCCCTGCTCCGCTGAGCCTGCGGGTCCGGGCTGTTCCCTGCCGGCTGCTGTGGGACCCATTCCTCTGCCCCATCAATTCCTGCTCTGCCAGCCTGTGGCACGCGTGGGGATCTGAGCATAATAACCAGGTGACCATGCAGCAGCCGGGCTAATTAATTGACCATGAAGGCAGATGTGCAGATGTGGCAGTCACCTGGGGCCACAGGTCTTCAAAGTGTAGCTAGAATGACTCGGAATTGGGAGCAGTCTGAGGGAGCTCTCCCTTAGGAGCGCTCCCCTCCCTCGGCCCTTTCGCCTGCCTGAACCTGTGGAGCTGATGCCAGTGAGCAGGATCCCGGCCGCCCGGCTGCAGGCTGCAGTCACTCCTGGGCATTCGGCGTTGGTGCTGGTGACACTCGTCCTCAGAGCGAGTGGTCCGCGCAGGAAGCCCTGGGAGCTGCTGGCCACGGGGACATGCAGGGGGTGGATGAGAAGGCAGCATGCAAATAGCCTGCAGGAGCATTTCCAGGTGACTCTGAGGCTGCCATCGAGCGGCGAGCGCTGTGCACCAGCGCTGGGGCGAGGGGACGGGGCACGCTGCCGCACGGGGCACCGCCGGCCCCAGCAGCACTTTGCATTCGACCTCTTTGATGTCCAGGGGATTGCAGTCCCCTGATGGCACCAAACCCACCCGTGGCCACAGCGGAGGCTCCTGGCAGGGGGACGCGTTCAGGAGCGGGCGGCACGCGGGTTACGCGTGTCCCATGCAGCGCTCTGGAACTGTTGCTCCTCCGGCAGCGTCCCGCGGAAACCCTCGGCAGCTCAGGGCCTTTGCCGTCGCCACCGTGCGCAGCTGTCCCGCCGGGGGGGGGAGCGGCTGCCGGTGGGGCGCGCGCCGGGAGAGCCGCGCATACTTGCGATTCGTTCCCAGAGCCTTTGGCCCCCCACCCCTGACCCTCCTGGCAGCCCCGCGGTGCCTCCGGCAGGGCACTCACAGCGCGGCCGACGGAGGAGCGCACCGCGGGAGCGGAGGCGCGCGGGGTCAGCCCCGGCGCTGCGTTTGCCCAAGGGCTTGACGTGGCCGCGTTTCTATGGCGAACGGGATGTYGCGGCCGCGACAGCCTGTCTCCGGACATACCTTCCAGGGAAGCAAAGGCTTTGAGGAAATCGTTGCAGACGCTTTCCCAAAGGCTCCGTCCTCTGTCCGGCTGCCCCGAGCAGCGGTCAGCTCTCCTCGGTGCCTGCAGCCGCGCTGCCAAGCCTCCCACCCCCAGTCTGCGTCGAACAACACTCAGTCCGAATTGCTTGTGAGCTCTGATCTAACAGGCTCTCGGCAAATATTCCCACAAGTTATTAAGCAAGGATTTTTTTTATTATTTTTATTTTATTCTGTTTATTAAAGCCCTAATCCTCAAAACAAATAGATGAACCAATTAAAGCAACTGAGAGCGGAAACTCGCTAAAGCAGAGCGGCACCTTTGGTTGCAATCCAGGCAGTTTATGGCAGGTACTTTGCGTCTGGCTGACGTTCAGCTGACAGCTTTCCAAGCATATAAAAACCTTATTAGGCTGAAAATAGAGTTGGTGATCATAAAACGTCAAGAGCGCTGCTGTCAGCATTTCCAGCCCGGCGCGCTCCGTGCAGGATGCCCGGCAGTTGGGGTCGCCGGGGGCGCGGAGCCGCGGGGACGGGGCCGCGCGGCCCCTTGCAGAGGGACCGCTGGGCCGGCGGCACCTTCCGGGGCGCGTGGCCGAGGAGCGGGTCCGCCTGCCGAGCGCCCCGCCGGGCTCCCCGGGCCGGGCCGGGCCGTGCTGCGCGGTGCCGCGTCCGCGAGGGCGTCAGTCRGGAGGGGGCACAGCCGGGGTTTGGCGCGGGGGGACCAGGAGGGCGGCGGTGGCGGCAGCGGTGCGCAGAGCTCGGTCCGCGCGCGGTGCCCTGGGGCTTGAACCCCGCAAGCCTCATCCGCGCTGATCACTCGGAGGCAACGCGCATTTGCAGGCGGTCGGTATCCAGCGCTTTATTAATTCGCTCGCCGCGTTTCCAGATTACGGCACGGAGAAAAGAGCCCGCAGCCATCCAAGCTCCGAAGCCGCAGGCAGAGACGCAGCGGGGGAAGCCGCGAGCTGCCGGGTGAAGCTCGGGCAGCCGGCGGGGCACCCTGGGGCGCCAGCAGCGCCCGCCCCGAGCTGACCCCAGGCAAATCTCGGCGGGAGCTAGGAGCGAATGGGGTAGGAGCCGCTGGCAACCGGAGCACGGCCTGGAGGACAGGGGCAGGTCAGCCCTGGCCGGCGGCAGGCTGGGCCTAAGGTAGTTACAGGCAGATTAATGCAAGCACGGGGCGGAAGCAAATGTTAATGCACCAAGTCTGGGCCGAGTCAGGGACTGTCTTCCGGCGAGGGCATCCCCCGGCCCCTCGAGCGGAGCGCAGCGATGGTTTCCATCCGTCGGCCGCCGACGGCTTCGCGGCCAGCGCGTGGCGGGGGACACCAGCCCGCAGCGCTCGGAGTCGCAGGCTCCTCTGGGCAGCCGCAGCTGTTACTGTTATTCGTATCTCAGGATCTAATCCCTTTTAGAAATAAACTAATCCGCTGCTTTAATAACATCCTGTGGCATGGTGAGCCTATAATCATGGTATTAAATGGCATTAAAGCCAGAATAGCTGATGCTTTTGCTAAAGAAGAGCGTCTATTTGCTCTTTAAAAATAACCGACAGAAGCAGAGCGTGCCAAGAGGGGTCTGCGAGCCCCTCGGGGAGCTGCAACGCCTCCCCGCCGAAAGCCGGAGTCAGACCCGGCCCCGGTGCAAGGGGGCAGCGCAGCCGGCAGCAGGACTGCGGCGGCGGTGCAGACCCAGGTCCCAGCGGTGCTGGGCCCCYGGGGGCTCCCCCAGCCCGGGACGGCGATGCTGCCAGGGCAGGGCGGATGCTGCTTTCAGTCCGTTAAAACCAGAAAAGCTTTTTAACAAATTTCCTGCCAGGCCAGCCTGGAATTATTAGATGTGGGCCAGTTAGGCACATTAATTAGACGCTGCTTTAAACACAGGTGAGGTCTGACTTTGTTTACCAGCCTCCAGGAAGTAACAAGTTGCTCAAAGTTCACCTTAAAATGACTGAATTGACGAGGGACATTTGCTCCCGGTCACAAGCACCTTGCAACAAAACACATCACTTAGGCTTYGATTTTATTTTCGGAGCTCTTGCTTTCTCTCTGCCTCCCCATGCAATAAAAATGAGACATTTAATCTCATAATGCAACTCCTTGCTGGAAATCAATGATAACGTACATTATCTTGCMGGGTCTCATCCTGCAGATCCTGCGTGACCTTACTCAAGAGCAGGGAAATCAGTGGAAAGACAAAGATTGAACCGAGCGAGCCTCACGGTGGGTTCAGAGCATGAAACTTTCACCCGAAGCCAAACAGATCGCACTGCACAAAACCTGTTGGACACAATTTCATCCAGATGGTGCCCCTGCACTCACTGGATTCAGGAAAAAGAAATGCATGACCACAGAGGCTGCACAGCATTCCTGTTTCAGTACTTTTTTAATAATAAAGCCTATGACACCAGTCAAAAACCACTGCTGGGTACGTTACTGCCTGCGCATTCCTGGGTTTGTTATGATGGATTTGTTACTGCAGGGTTTCTCGTTGTGAGATGGATCCCGCTACCCTTGTTCCTTCTAGTAGTATTTGCTCCACAGGGACCTGGGACCGGCACATGGGCTGGCCCAATGCAAACCAATGCAAACAGCAGCTTCGCCATGCCCATTGCTGAATGAGACCCTCTTCTAACACTACGACGTTGCTACCGTCCCCTTTTCCAGAAAAACCTCGGCCTGAGTCTCTTTAACTCCCTGCGCAACAGGGAAAGGCCATGACAAGGGAGAAGCTGGGGGCAGACCATCCATAGCACAAGGTGAGGATTTCCTTTGGGGGATCAGGAGATGACCAAAATGGGTCAGAACTAGCAGAAACCAAGGCAAGGAAGAGCTGAGAGCTGACTGCGCTGAGGGGGTGGAGATGACCCCGGTCCCCAAACGGCCAAAGACCCCAAACTTGTACCTATCTTCCTCTTCTGTGTCCGGAGAGGATCTCACCAGGGTTTTGCACACCTGAACCTGCACTGGCACATTAGCCCAACAAGTGCACACAGCAGCTGGCTTTGCATAACACACTTTTGCCTTAACGGTCCAAGTATCACCTGGGTTTTCAGGTTTGACCTGCAGGTCACAGGGGACCCCAGAACCACTCCTAAAAGATGTGTAAAAGGCAACGAGTGGGTGTTTCATATTGCTCCACCTGGACTCACACATCCACCAGAAAGTTTCCAGGTGGCCACCAGCAGGCGAAAGGTTGAAAACCGCTGACCCAAAACGATAGTAAATAGCCTTTTCAAACAAAAAGCAAGGGAATATCTTATATCCAATTAGAGGGAGCAGCCAGGAACAGTTAAGCCAAAATAATATGTAGCAGATCACAGTGAAATCTGCTTTCTCTTTAGTGGAACCAAGAGGATTCTAATTAGCAGCCCTGTGTCCTGTCTTCAAGGTAGGATTTCATTGCTGACCAGTGGAAAAAACCACCCGCGGTCGACCACCAGCATGTGAAGTGTATCTTCTCTAGCAGGTGGCTCCATGCTGCTCCGGGGTCTGAGCCGTGACGAGATCCCAGCGCATGTTAGCAGAGCTGCGAATGAGACTGGGGCAACATAAACCAGACACACTCCTCCAGCGGAGGCCTTGCCGCGTGATTTAGGAGGCTGCGATCGCTACGATGTCAAACAGCCTCCCACCGACGGCGTTTGCCGGCGGTGATGGATGTCAGAGCCCGTACTTTTTCTTCAGTAACAGCTCTCACTAATGGTGCTGCCACTGAGGCTCGGCAAAGAGGTGGGAAGTGGCAGGTGTCCAGGGCGAAAAAGAGTTCCCGCTCACAGCAGGAAAGGACACGGGATCTTTAGCACCGGCCCTGGAATCGCAGAGGCCAGGGCTGGGAGAGGCTTTGGGAGGTCACCGAGCGTCCCCTGCTCCAGGAGGGCATCGGCTGTGCCCAGAGCGCTGCTGGCAGACCTCTGCTGCTCTTCTTTCTAAGCCCTCCCCGTGATGGGGCTGCTGCTATCTCCCCAAGCAATCTGTTCTGGTGGTTAACTGCCTGCACGGTTAGAAAGTTTTTGTTATGTCCGACCTAAATCTCCTTTGCCGCAATTAAAGCCTCAAGTGCCTTGTCCTCGCCACAGGAAGAGCTAAGATGTAGTGAGGAGGGATTAAAGCCTGCTGTTCGGTTGGTTGGTTTGTTTTTTCTCTGTCAAAGGAAGGAGAGTTATTTCTTGAAGGAGATATTATCTCCTGCCGCATACAACTCAGAGGAGAATTATCTTTCTATTTTTGAAAGTGAAACATACGGCTTGCAGGAAAGCTCGGGAAGCCAGAATTGACAAACAAGGCCTGCGACTCTGCGGGCTTCATCTCCTATCCCGGCTAATTCCAAGTGAATAAAGCCCGTCGCACCTCACAGCCGACCCAAGCCAGGGTTCGGTGGCCCCGGGGCAGCCAGGCGGTCCCCGGCCGGCACCGCGCAGCGCATCGGTGTGGGGAAAGCCTGCGCTCGCCACACGCACCGCGGCCCTCGCCGCTGCTGCTGTGCAGTGGTGCCTGCCTGCTTGCAGCCGGACGGAGCTGCAGAGGCGAGCGCTGCCCACGCGGGTGCTGGCCCCAGCGGGCTGCGGGTGCAAGCGGGGTGCGCACAAAGCCAAAGCTGCCACTTCCAAGCGGGGAGGAGATGGGATGTGTCAGTACCGGCGGCACTCCTTCAGCCTGGGAGCAAATGGCCAGAAAGATGCAACTTTGGGCAAAGCGGCTGTTGGCAACGTCAGCAGCACGGGACGAAGCGCAGCCGGGCTGGAACAGGCAGCTAAACGAGCGTAGCCGCATGTAGGAAGGCCCTTGCGAGAGGCCCTCTGCCCCGCGGCTGCTGAGGCTGCGGGCAGGGGGCTGCCTGCCCTCCCGGAGCTCCAGGAGGAGCAGGATGCAGCGGGTCCCCCCAGCCCTGCCTCGGGCCCCCACGCCAGGGCCGTCCCCTGCGAAGGAGGGTGCTGCTGGTGCAGGAACAGGCTCTTTGCTCCCTCCTGCTCCTGGGGCCGGTGCCAGGGGTGAGCAGAGCGGTCTGCGCAGCGCCGTGCACCTCCCCACCGCTGACGGCTGCCCCCAGCCCCGGCACCGCAGGGCAGCCCGGCCGGGCCCCGCTGCCCCTGGGAGGCCTCCGGGGAGGGAGCACCGGGCGGCCCGGGGCCTCCTGCCGCCGCCGCCGCGGCTCCCCGCTGCCTGCAGCGGGCCGGGGCCGGGC
>NW_020447195.1:790823-866972 GCF_003343035.1 Apteryx rowi | reverse complement strand
GGGGGCGGCGGGCGCGGGGCCATGCGGAGCCCGGGCTGAGGCGCCGCGGCCGCGCCTCGCCATGAAGCGGCAGAACCTGCGCACGGCCGCGCTCATCCTCTGCATCTTCTCCTACCTGCTGGTGGGCGCCGCCGTCTTCGATGCGCTGGAGTCGGAGGCGGAGAGCGGCCGCAAGCGGCTGCTGGAGCAGAAGCGCGGCGAGCTGCGCAGGAAGTACCGCTTCTCCGCCGACGACTACCGCGAGCTGGAGCGGCTGGTGCTGCAGGCCGAGCCGCACCGCGCCGGGCGGCAGTGGAAGTTCGCCGGCTCCTTCTACTTCGCCATCACCGTCATCACCACCATCGGTGAGTGCGGGCTCCCCGGCGTGCATCCCCGCCTCCTGCACGCCCGCATCCCCACATCCCTGCGCCCCCAAATCCCTGCATCCCCGGTTCCCTGCACCCCAAATCCCTGTATCCCTGCATCCCCAAATCCCGATATCCCCACACCCCCAATTCTCTGCACCCCTGCATCCCCAAATCCCTGTATCCCCACATTCCTGCACCCCACGCTCCTGAAGCCCCATATCCCCAAATCCCTGCACCCTTGCAGCCCCCATCCCTGCACCCTCACTGCCTCCGGGTGCCCTGGAGCAGCCCAGGGGGCTTGCCTGCATGGGGAAGGCAGATCTCGCCTGCACGAAGTTGGGGTATCCCTTCAGGCCACCCCCTGGGCTGACCTGGTGGGACCCCAGGGCCTGGCAGCCTGCACTGGGAGCAGTAATTCGTGGGCAGGTTGGAGGCCACCCGGTTCTGGGGGATGTCGGAGGTGCTGCRACAGCCCGACCCATGAAACACGACRTGCACGCTGTCCCAGCGAGGCGGCAGCACGCAGAACTTCTGCAAGCACCTTCATGGCAGGGAGCTGCAGAAGTTGGCCGGGGTGCAGGAGAGCAGAGGTGGGAGCCACGCTCGTGCTCTGCATGGCGGTGTGCCGATGTGTACACTGCTGGGTTTGCTGTGCTGAGTTCTCCGAACGGCGCCAGCAAGCCTGGCTGAAGAGCTGGCCAAGAAGTGTTGGCCTCATTGACAGCGCAAAACTCTGGATGTTTTTCCAAACCAGACCTGCTTCGGGGAGCCAGGACAGCCACCACGACCTGAACCTTGCTCTGCCTGCATGGGAACCCTCAGAGAAATGGCTGTGAATTAACCTTGGAAGGGAATGAATGAATCGCATTAAGTTCCTGTGTAGGGGCACTTACCCATCCAAAGCCCAGCCTTGATTTGATTTGCCCTCTTCTATTTTGAAAGAGCATGAAACTAAATTGAATAAGGACTGTTTTAATTCTAAGTGAGATTAGCCACATGGGTGTTTAACATGGTTTAATTAAACTGCTTTTATTAATCCATGCGCCCCGGGTGTCCCATGTGGGTAGGCAGCCCTTGGGAACCCGTGCTCGTGGCAGTCCTTGTGCTATGATTTCAGTGAGCAGATGTGTTTTGGAGGCAGGAACCCTGAGGCCAAATCCCGGCCTTCCCCAGCCAGCGGCTGCCTGGCTGCATCCTTGTCTGTAGGATGGGGATTAGCCCTAAGGAGGGGCTTGGAATGGATAAAACACATCTAGTAGCAGAAAGCACCATATTTCAGGGCATGAACAAACAAGGACTGGTGGGATCAACCGCATGGTGTTATCTGAGGATAAGAGGTGGCACTTGGGCAGCTACCTGCAGGTCCTACCCCGGGGAAGCTGTTCGTACACCCGCACGTGAAGCGTTGTGGACTTTGTGCCGCTGCTAATGCACACGGCCAGTAAATGGGGATGGAGTCAGGGCACGTTTAGTGCAATGCCCCAACAGTAGGGTAAGATGAATGACTTCGGCGAAAATCCCCATCATCTCATGACAGGTTATGGCTTCATTTGCATTATTTTTCAGTTGACTGTGACAAATACAATTGCTAAGCATTTCACACACACCGTGCAATAAATAATTTCAGCCCAGATGCCATATTTCTAAAATGTTGGCACATCAGATCTCTTTAAATGGGGCTGTGCTCTATAGCTCAGGTTTACTGTTAATGTAGCTGTGTTTACTCTTTCCAGTTCCCTTTGTCATTCTGAAAGCATCAGTTATATGCTCTTTCAGGAGTTGCTCAGGAGTTGCTCAGGATAAAACAGATGTTTTTCCACTTATTGCTTTTCTGGATCATTATTTACCTCCTCCTTGCTCTCATAGTATTTTCCCATGTCTTAGGGCCTGATAATTGCAATCAGTTATTAGGCTAAGGATCTGATTTTTTTTATATATATTTTTTGCCACTGCAGTCTTATTTCTGCTCTGTGTTCTGTGAAATGTGGCATGCAGAAATTCAGTTTATCATTTTTGATTGTGTGGGTTTATAAACACACAGAGCAATTAGAAACTGTTTCCCCCTTGCATTTGCAGTTGTGAACGTAGCGTGTTCAAGGGTAATGCTGTGCTCAGCCTCTCGGCTCTGTCCAATTGCAAGAATTTCCTGGAGTGGGAGGTGCGCTTGAGAGCCCAGGACAAYGCATTAATCATCCTCTGATCTTTCCATCACTGCATGCTAACAGTTTCCCTAAAAGTCCTGGAAATCCATTGTCAACAGAAGCAGAGGTGAAGCCAAGTCATAGCTTTGAATGAAACAGAGAAATAAAAAGAGTGCATTTCTTCCATGTTCTTCATGCAGAAATCACATGAATACCAGGAAGATGTGAAATGTAAAATAGCTGTTTGCAAAAAGCCAGACAGCAGTGCGGGAAAGAGCCTGCTTCACACCCTGCTGGGTGAGCTGGTGGTGCTCTGCAGATGCGTTCAGAAAGGCAGTTTCCATCCCTGTGGTTTCTCATAAAGAAAGGATTGGATGCCTCCTCCGTTACCCCCCACGCAGCGAGATGCTGCATGACTCCCTTGCATTGAGTTAGTTACTCATCCGTTTAGGTCAGAGGCCGCCGATTTCGGTTAAGCTTTTATAATTAAGTCAGGTGGGCGCAGAATCACCGAAGTCCGGAAGACTGCCGTGAATACTTCATTACGACTCATGGTAGTTGTGTGAGTCCTTGAGTCACAGCTCAAACTCAGAACAAGATGGGGAGATTAAAACTCAGAAGGGGATTCAAGGAGAGTGGGAGACTCTCCCTCCTTCTCTCTGGTCTCTAGGACAGGGCAGCTGACAGAGCTGCAGTGGACTAAATACTTCACTGTATTTAAGACAGTACAACCCCCCCCACCCCAAAGATGTTTGGCAATACTTTAGGTCTGACTCTTCTCGCAGTGACTCTGGAGAAGATCGGAAGTTGCTCTGCAGAAGTCCTCACGGGCTTACCTGCTTCTGCAGGGACCGACCCTATAGCTCCTATCCAACAGGCCACATAATAAACTATCACACAGCTGAGAGTCGAAGACGCATGCCACACGGGAGGGCCAAGGGAGATGACCATCACTCTCCAAGGGCACCTGTGGGTGGGACTGGGCTGGATGTGCACCTTTGCCACAGGATGACCTGGTGCTGTAGTTCTCAACATCCTATGCTGCCCTCTTCCTCCCCCCAGGCTGGGGGGTCAGACTGCAGACCCAGCACGGCATCATTGCACCGAAATTGCTTGTGAGCTGCAGATGGCTTGCAGACCCCAAGTCCAGCTCTAATTTCCATGACACCATACAAGCTCAAAGGCTGTTGGGAGGGTAACTTTGCTCTTTAGAGACCAAATGAGGTTCTGTGCATATAACACTAAGATGTGCCATGATCCAAAATGGTGCAGCATCCTGTGGCCCCATTAGCATCACCTGGAGGACTGCAAATCTGTTAGTGATTTATCTTCTTCTTTTTTACCCCCTTCTCCTCCTGCTCCTCTCAGCAGAGGTGGTTGCCAGTCCCAGTGTAGCATTGCTAGTAAGCCAGATGTGGGGTTGATGCCTCCCTTTCCTCTTTACTTTGCAGGCTACGGACATGCTGCCCCAGGCACCGATGCTGGCAAAGTTTTCTGCATGTTCTACGCAATCCTCGGCATCCCCCTCACCCTGGTCATGTTCCAGAGCCTGGGGGAGCGCATGAACACCGTAGTCCGGTTACTGCTCAAGAAGATAAAGAAATGTCTGGGCATGAGGACAACCAATGTCTCCATGGAAAATATGGTCTTGGTCGGCTTTCTCTCTTGCATGGGGACCCTGTGCATCGGCGCGGCAGCCTTCTCTTATTTCGAGGGCTGGACTTTCTTTCATGCCTATTATTACTGCTTCATCACCTTGACCACTATCGGCTTTGGAGACTTTGTGGCTCTGCAGAAGAATGAAGCTTTGCAAAAAAAGCCCCCGTATGTGGCCTTCAGCTTCATGTACATCCTGGTGGGCCTGACTGTCATTGGCGCCTTCCTTAACTTGGTGGTGCTGAGGTTTCTGACGATGAACTCGGAGGACGAGCGGCGGGATGCCGAAGAGAGGGCATCCCTGCGGAGAGCCAGGAACAACATCCACCTGAAACCAAAGGAAGACAACCGGAGCAACAACGCTATTTTTCTCCCCGTTGAAGACAGGACGAGCCAGATGAACCTCATCCCGCTGATCCAGGAAGACGCGGAGAGACAGCGGCGCCAGTCCTCCAACTCGGCTGCCAAGGTCCCCTCCTTCTGCACATGCCTGTGCTACAGACCTCAGCTGTGCGGCAGCCCCGTACCCTCCCACCCCGAGACCCTGAGCTGCCACACCAACCCCGTCTATTACAACTCCATTTCCTACAAAATCGACGAGGTCTCCCTGAGCACGAGGGGGCAGACCGGCTCTTCCCCGGGGAGCACTCTATCATCCAACAGCCCTCGCTGCCGGCAGCACCTCYGTCCGCGGAGGAAATCCATCTAGGAGCGCGTGCTCCAGGCGGGGTGTGTGCTGAGCCGCATTCAGCTGCTCAAGGTGTATTTTGATGATAAGTTATTAACTGAGAAGTCAGGTCACTCTTACTGCTCTCATTTCTTCTGTTCCACTCCCTTTTCAGCAGGCTTCAGCTCCTGCGGCAGCCAGCTAGGCACAGCGGCCGGCAGGATCCTTTAAACCCTGTTGATAAATAATCATTCCTTTTTGCAGGGACTGGGCAAACTGAATTACACATCGTTAGTTTTCTTTGCTTTTCTACCCCAAATCTATTCAAGCGTTTGGCTCTGGCAAGAGGCCCCCACCCGATGTGGGATCCGGCACAGCTGAGGGTTTGCTTTCCAACCTCCCCGCTCCCGAAACGGCAGCACTGTTGCCCTCCTCCGTGCCTGCCCCACTAACCGTAACCCGGGATCACTACCAGCGTACGGCTCTAGCGACATAGGCTGAATTACGCTTGCTGAGAGCATATGAAATGAAACCAGTATTAGGGAGCCCTCCAGGGGCAAGGATCCTCCAGCAAATTGTCCCCCCGCATCGGGTGCGGGTAAGGCAGTGTCACAGGCCAGGCTTGCAGCCGGGCAGTGAGGAGGGGGACGGGGCGACTGGATGGCCGTGGGGTGGGCGGTGTGGGGGSCAGATAGGGCAAGGATGGGCTATGGGGCCCGGCTCAGCCCATGGGGGCAGTTTTATGGCACTGCATCTCCTGTGACCTGTCCTGCCTCGGATCTAAGTTCAGGGCCTGTGGTTGGCTCGATGTGTTTGAAGCCGCTTGCACTGGGCTCCCTACCTGCTTATCCGGCCAGCACATCTTACCCCTGCTTTCGGCAGGTCTCCCAGGCAGAGCGGGCCAGTGGGGCTGCGGTGTCCCACTCGGTGGAGATTGCTGGAGAAGGGCTRGCTGAGCTCCTCCAGCCAACCCATAGCCCTCCTCTGTGATGAGCCCAAGCTGTGCCAGGGACACCAGGGAGGTGTCCTGGAGCCACATAAAGCCACCTGTGAAGGGTTTGGCCCTGATTAGATCGTTACCTAAAATCACCATTTCCTTCACTGCCTGCACCTGTGAGCCCCTGGCTTTGCGTGGGGTTTGCTGGAGACAGGGTGACCCCACCTCTGCATGGTGGAGCGGGCAGGGACTGGGCTCCGGGCACCCCGAGAGCCTCCCGGCTGGGCTGTCCTGCTCCGCCGGGCTCCCTTTCCTGCAGGGAGCCCTGGTGCGGCGCAGCCGGGAGCCCTCCACACCGCAGGACCCCCGTGACCCGGACCCCCTCTCACCCCCTTGACCCGCTCCTGCAAGTTGCTCCTTCCTGCGCTGAGCCGGGGAGGCTGCCGGCTCCCTGCCCACCCCACCGGCAGCCTCCGCACGGCTCCTCGCTGCTCAGCCTCCCTGCAGAGAGGAAGAGGAGRTGAAGAAGGGGAGAAAGCCTTGCAGAAGATGCAGGTGCTGAAACCCAGAGGCCTTCGCCCTCCGGTCCAGGCCAGCAGCAGGAGCTCAGGCGGCTCTGGCACGTCCCAGGCACTTCAGCTGAGGTCCTGCTGTCACCTTCTGGGCTCTCCTTCCCCAAATACTTCTCCTCCCTCCTGGATCTCTTTTTTGCCCTCTGTTTGGGAGGAGTCTGGCTGAGACGGGCATGTCTGGCGCGCGGGAGCCGGAGGGGGAGCGTGCCCCGGCCGTGGCTCCTCGTTTCCCAAGGCCCCCTCGCCTCCCATGTGGCACGTGCTCATCCTGGACTCTGACAGCAGAAGCTCTCTTTCACTTTTTTCCCTGATAGACATTTTCACTCTTAGTTCTATCTAAAGGACCCCCAGATGTTTTTTTTTCCAGGAGGAAAATCCCCTTTTCCCAGCAGGGAGGGCGTACAGAGCGCCAGCATTGCGAAGGCCTCACAGCAGGCTTTGCCTTTTGCTCTCTTTCCTCTTTTTGTTCTGGGAAATTTAATAAAAGGTGAAACCCTGGTGGTGGTTGATTATTTGTCACGAGGGGGAGTGGAGCCATGTGTCTGGGTCCTTCCCAGCCCTGCGCCGGAGGCTCTCCTGCTGCCTACCCCCCGCTGGGCCCCTGCTGGGAGGTGTCKAAAACCCAGCCACGGATATTTGCAGGGATGTTTGGGCATCCAGGCGAGAAGGGAGTCGGAGCAGCCATCCCAGAGCTGAGAACTGGTTATTTCCCATCCCGGGTCACGTCTTTGCATCCTCCGCAGAGGCCCTGGGCCTGCCGCCCTCGCTGCTGTGATGTTCATGTTTGCAACCCTTTGTGGTGCTTCGGGCACCCCGGAGGCAGCTGTGGGCTTGATCGCACCCCAGATCCGTGTGGGCTTGTTACAGCTGGGCCTTTCTTGCTCCAGTATATGGAATGGCAGGGAGGGGGTGCTTCGGGCTTCGAGACAGTGATGTCCAAGCAGGCGAATAAAGGGATGGGCAGCAGCTCTCGTCTCCGAGACAGCTGGCAGGAAAGCAGAGCAGTGACGGAGGTGCAGACCCCGGCCGGGGCTGCCGTGGGGCCGGGGCCCGCGAGGGGGGTC
The DNA here is from genome assembly GCF_003343035.1 of Apteryx rowi. Lineage (NCBI taxonomy): Eukaryota > Metazoa > Chordata > Aves > Apterygiformes > Apterygidae > Apteryx > Apteryx rowi. Next base: position 859,588 of record NW_020447195.1, on the reverse strand, counting down.
CTTGCCTAGTGCTGCTGTTCGGGGAGCTGCTCCCCGGCGCGGCCGCCCCGGCCCTGCCAGCCTCTCGCCAYGCTGGGGGCTGAGGCAGGACTGTCGCCCGCTCTCGGGGCGTGACGTGGCCACGGCAGATGGGTCCTTCCCACTGCCAGGCAGCAGGGCTCTTGCACCAGATGTTTGGCCCTTCCTGGCCTGAACCTGTCCCCGCCTCTGGTGCCAGCACACGGTGGGGAAGGGACAGGGACGAAGCCCCAGGCTGCTGTTGCCTTGCTCATGGGATCTGATTGCTGGTGTCGGTGACTTGGGGTGGGGGAAGCATGCAACGAAGCAGCCTGCGGCAGGTTTGCCGAGCGGGACTCTGTGCATGCCCGAGCCGCAGCATGCGGAGGGGGAGGGCAGCTCCTGGCAGGGCAGCTCCTGGCAGGGCGTGTGGCTTGGCTGGGCCCGCAGGATGCTCCCGGTGCTCAGCATCACCAGGGCTGCACAGGCCAGAGCCCCTCTGCCACGGGGGCAGGAGGACAGGGTCACATCCTGGTGACACCGCTCTGGGAAAGGTCCCCTAGAAACTCAAAGCATGCCCGTGCTTATCTGCAAGCATCCCCAAAAGAAGGGGGCATTCCCAAGAAGCGCTGATACTCACTGTTATTTTGCATTTCTAGTGAACATTGTATGCAGAAAGGATGGGGCAGAGGGCAGGAACTCCCTGGGACCAGTATCACGGGGACCAGACTCTCCTCATCCAACGTTGTTTTAATGCCCCTGTTATCCGCAGCTCCAGTTGCTTTTGCAGCTTCCTGAAACTATTTAAGCTTCCCTAAAGTAGCCTCAGACAGCAGCGCTGGTCCACAAGGCCTGGGACTTCCCTGGGGCTGCGTGCAGGCTGCCTGCAGTGCAAGGCAGGAGGGACAGAGGACTGGAGGGCTCCCCGCAGCCACACCACCCTCTCTGCTCCCAGGTGCTCAGCACCTGCATCTCTTTAGGCCAGTGGCCACAAACATGCACCACCTGGGTGAGCCTGGGTTTAAATATATACAGAAAGTGGTGGTGGTGGTGGKGGGAAGTAAACATATAAAACAAAGGCTTAAAATCAGGCCTTCATTGGCTTCTCAGCTCCTTGTTGGTGTGATTTGGTGCTGACCCCCACCAGCTCAGCGCTGGTCCCCTCCTTCGTTGCCATCTGTCCCATTTCCCCCACTCCTCCTGGGACTTTGAGCCCAAAAGCTGGGTGGGCTTTTGTGCCACTGCAATCAGATTTATGTGTTGGAGAGATATCTCCCCGCTTTCTGTGTTGAGGCTGATGACTTCTGAGCAGCCACCTGAACCTGGGGACACCTTCTGAGCAGCCGGGACGGAGCCGGCACCCTCCTGCTGCTGTGCTACTTCCGTGGCAGCAAGCAGCTTTTAAGTTACTGCACGGAAGTCAAAGCCCACAAGGCATCACCTGCGAAACGCTGCAGCAAAACCCCCACGTTGGGGCCAGAGGCAGGAACACAAGCACACCGCAGGGCTGAGACACCCGTGACCTCCCCTCGGGCTGTCCCCGTTAAACGCTGCTGTGATGGCAAGAGGCAGGAGCTGCTAAACCCAGACGCCTCTCGGAGCCGCCAGGCGGGACGTCTGCACTGCCAAGCCTGGCTCCAGCGGGCCGCCAAGGGGCTGACAGCGCGGGAAGGCACCTGCTCCGCTTCGACTACTGCTTTTACCCAGCCCGCGCTGCCAGGCAGTGCTGCCGGTACGGCCACCGCCGCTCAGCGGCTGCCTGAGCCTCGGCTGGCTTTTTGCCGAGGGTTTGATGGTGGGAGATGTCGTGCACCTCCCGGTGCTGGGCTTCAACCTCCCCACTGGGGTCGGACCTTCCCACTGTCCATCCCGCTGGAGACGGCGTCCCCCTTCCTCCCTCCCTGCTTCCCTCCGTCTCCCCRGCGAGGCCAGGGCCCGTGGCAGGGCCTTGCCGGCGCTGCAACCGCACAGGGAGCAAAGGGCTGGGGGGAAGGCGCCCGCCCCGGCACCTCCGGCGCGGCCCCGGCACCACTGGTGCGGCCCCGGCGGCGGACGGGCTGCGCCTGGCTCTGCTGCCCGCCCTGCAGCGCGGGTGCTCGGGGCGCGAGAAACCCTTCGAGAAATTCCCGGGCGCTTGCACCGCGCTGTCCCTCGTAATCGCCGTGGGAGAAGGGCTGGTGGTGGCTCCCGTGGGAGCCCCGCGCGGGGCTGAGCCCGGGCAGAGCCCCCAGCGCCCCCAGCGCCCGGGTTTGCAGCTCGCGGCCTCCCCGGGCCGACGGTTTCGGCAAAAGGAGCGCCCCTCGAAGGACCACCTTCCCTGCGCGTCCCCAGGCTCCCCGCGCCGCCCGACATCCCACGCCGTGCCTGCTCCTTCGGGCCAGCAGCACCTCCTTCTCTTCGGGCTCTCTGTAGCCCAAACAGGGCCAACGTCCACCTCCGACTGCCAATGTCGACCGCCAAGGGCCTGGAGAAGAAATCGGCAGGAGTGGACGGCTCTGAGCYGGGTCCTGAGCCGGGTTCAACAAGGAGCGAGCTCAGCTCTGTGCCTGGAGATGCCCACCGCCAAATCACGTCTGGAAATGGCACAGGGAAACGCCGGTGTCAGAGCRGGGCTGATTTGAGAGGCCCCTTCCRCAGAGCCCCCGGGGAAGGAGCTGGGGCCACCGCGGGGGTGCACGGGGCGGAGGTCACCTCCTTCCCTTTGGGCGCAAAGAGAGCGATGGGCCAGGCCAAGTTTTGGGTTGAAGAGACCCCGGTGGCAACCCGGAGGCCTAGAGACTCTTCATTAAAAACCTCCACCACAACCGTAGGAAAAAAAAGAAGTTTTTATTATCACCATTATCAACGTTTTCATTAGCTTAACACGGAATTGTCAATCACTCGATCGTTACATATCGTCCGAATAAAACCTACAGACAGGAAAAGAAGTACAGCAGAATCCTCTCCGAACGAGAGCCGAGCGGGCGGCGGGAGGCCGGGCCACGGCACGGTGCCGCCGCGCGCCGCCGCCACAGCTTCCACCCAAGGGAGCCCCGCGCCTCGCGGCGCCTGCCTGCCTGCCTCCATTGCCTGTGCTCCCTCACGCTCCCGGCCGCGGGGCTCGTCGCCTCGCGCRAAGAGCCTCCAGGGGCCGCGCAGAAGGTTGCAGAGGCCCAGATCAGCAGCTCGGGCGCACCCGCTCCTACGGAAAGGCGAGAGGAGAGGTAGGAACCGCGCGGTGCCCCTGCAAAGCCGTACGTTCTCGTGGAGCGGCTAGGGAAGTAAAAAGGAGGTTTAACCCCAGGAAAGCAGATTTCCTACCGTGCAGGGCTGCCGTGGGGATGGCGGCTCGGTGCCGGCGCAGAGGCCGGCTCTGCGGCGCGGCCCGGGCGCCCGCGGCAGCGGGACGGAGGTGCTGCGTGCAAGGAGGCGCTGCGGGCAGCCTCTGTCGCCTCAGTTTGGAATAAGGCCTCGTATCAAGAGAGAAGGGAAAAACGCGTTTAGGAAACAGCGGACGTAGARGAAAGCAAAGGGACTCCGGTGCAACGCTCGCTGAGGGCTCGCGCTCCTCCCTGCCCCGGCTCCATCGCCTGACCACTGGGATGGGATTCAAGCCTAGGCCTTCAGAAGACTCCTCGGTCCTAGCGGTGACAGGAGTGGACGGACCCCCGCTAATCTGAGTTCAGGACTGCCACGAAACGTGGCCGGGCCACGTGCATGCTAAGCGTGTGGCAGACCATGGCAGTGCTGTGCTGGGGGGCCGCAGAGCGAGGCGCTGCATCCCCGGGGGGAGCTCTGCGCGATGGGGGCTGAGCGCTGCCCTCACCCTGGCGGTGGGGTGGCCACGCTCTCCACCCTGCCCGGGGAGGAGGGCCACCCCACGGGGGGCAGCAGCGCGGCCGCGTGGTCCCCGGGGCTTCCCCTCTGGCAGGAGAAGCAAGAAGTGGCTCCGTGGGACATCTGCACCTGGCTGATAGGACAGACATGTCCACGCTGCTGGGCTTTTATTCACCCTCCAAAACTCATTCTTCTTCCTTCCTCTAAGCATAGCCAGAAAGGACTCCAGGTCCAGGAGATGGAGCCATCAAAACAGAGAACACCGAGCAGCACTGGGTGAAGAATCACAGCCCCGGGGGGAACTGCTGCAAGATTTTGAAGATCCAGGCTGGTGTTCAGTGGGATCTGGGGCCACCACCGGGCAGCGCTCTGATTTTGCCATGCCTAAGCGACTCAGAAGCCCTAGCCCCTGGAAAGCCCACGGGCTTGCCTTCAGCAGAAGGGGCGCCTTGATTCCTGCCTCGGGTTGCGTCTGCCTCAACCGCTGTCCGGGGAGCAGAGCTCCCCGAGGGCTGTGCGTGCCCGCAGGTCCTTGCTGCTCACATGCAAGCCCTCTGCGTCCCAAGCAAAGGTGTCTCAAGCCCACATGAGATGCCCAGCATGCAGCGTAACTGCAAAGGCTGCCTACAGACCCGGCAGAGCGGCGGTCAGCAGCTTCGTTGCCATTTCAGCTACAAGAAAGCCACGAAAGGATAACCACTGGGTCTTCGCCTCACTTTGCTGGTGCTCTATAAAGGGCTGGTGCTGGCTCCATCTCAGCTTCAGCTGCTAAAGTGCAAAGAACCAAATGCTACAAGAAACTCTCCTCGGGCTGCCTCCTCTGCCAGGCAGAAAGAAGCTATGGCAGGGCAGGGAGGGCGGAAGGGCGCCTACGCTCTGGAAATTGCTCGAGGTTCCCTGGGAAAGAGGCCAATGCTGTCACTCCGGTGGAGCGGCTGGGGCTGGGGAGGAACGCGGCTGCTTCTGACATGGGTCACTGAGTAGAGAGGACTCTGACCAGAGCAAGTTTAAGACTCATTAGCCCCATTTTGAGAGTACCTGCAGACTCCCATGGGAATTATCTCATTGGCAGCCCCGCCGCTACAGGCCAGCAGCAACGTGCGGTGCTGGAAAGCATTCAGCAGCCAGGCAGCCTGTCGGAGGCACGCTGGGAGCAGCGGATAACGGTGCTGCGCCAGCCCGGTGTTGTGGGACCGGTGCACCGAGGGCAGCATGGGGTCTCTTTGCCATGCCATGGTTCAAAAGTGTCCCATAGGCAGCGACCGTCCTGGCTGGCTGGGTCTTTGCAGCAGGCAAAGTGCTCGTACAAGTGAACAAGACACTGCCTGCACAAGCAACCAACCCTTCAGAGGGTTTTCACCTCCCTAAGGAAACCTGGCATTTTCCAAAGCAGTATCTTGTGGCAGGTGCCCCTATATATTCATACAGGTACACACATGTGCTCACCCACAACAATGCATACACTGGCAGGTGTGCACAGGGGTAAATATGAAAAAATTTTCAATAATTTTCCCTTTCTAAATATTTGGCTCAAATTTAGTAGCTGCAGTTTCATTTTAGATGCTCACTCCAGATCTAAGCATGTCCCTTTGCATTATTAAAGATGCTATAATGTGTTCTCCTGGAATTATATACCAAAAGCACTTTGCATTTACATAGCTCTTTTTATTCTCAAAGCATTTCACAAACAACCGTGAGTTATTGTTTCACTGTTCATCTGGGCTTCTGGCATCGCTTGGCCAGTGACACCACTGTCTGCATGGCCAGCAGACTGGCAATCTTGAGAGCCAACCATGGGAAATAGCATGAGAAATCCACAGGCAATGAACTAGGATGCTGTTTTGAAGCTGTTTTATTTTTATGCACTGCATTAATGATGGAGTTGACTTAAAATCTGATATCTTGATCCTGCCGTTTTGGAAAAGTCTTTAGATGAGGCCAGCATTAACTAACTTTCTGAAGAATGGTCCAGAACAGCCTGCTTTACACATTAGTCCCATGTTATACTTTGCTAAGGTGCGTTCTCTCTCTACCTTGGGTGGAATTTTCTAATGAAATGGATAAATACCATCTATGAAGTGGACAAAATAACCCACAAAGCCTTGAAACGAGCAGCTCAACCTGCTGGCTCTGAAAAAACGCCCTTTAGCTGGCCCCCAGTCTCCCGAGGAACAGAGGCAGCTATCAGGCAGAACTCGTGCAGCCCCACAACGCAAACGCTTTTTTGCTTTATCAGGGCTACAGTGGCAGTGGGAAACATTCGCATTGAGTTACAAATACTAAATAGCCTAAGAAAAACAGGGAGATCGAAACAGTCGTGAAGTTTATATTGAAACTATTTTAACTCTGTAGTATGAAGTCACCTACAGCTGTTTCATTCTTCACCTAAGAGAGGTTTCATGTCAATGGGCATAAATGCTCACAGAGTTTATACGATGAATATTTCTTACACGGCAACAGCCCAATCTTAATTTTTACAATCATTTCAAAGTTAATATGGATCTGTTTCAAAAGTGATGTCATTGAGATTAAAGACAATTATAAACTGTATCAACAATATGTACTACAGCCTGCAAGTCACAATCTGTGCACACCAAATGGAATATATTATTGCTTGTTAGCCTATTAGACTTTCTTTATAAAAAGATTTTTATACAGAGTACAGGATTATGACAAAACTAGCTAAGTAGTTTTCATCTTGAAAATACAACATCAATTTTTTTCAACAAAGGCTTGATTAGTAGCTGAGATTTAATGAACAATAACAAATATTTATTGATAATTTTATGGTCAGTTTGAACAGAGCTTCCTATAGGACTCTTTTCTGGTGTTTATTTACATATGCCTCTTTTCTTTTGGAAAAAAGTTGATAAAATATAACAAGGAACATATAAATCAAAAGAATGAGTAAACTTCATACCAAGAACATTAAACATTTTTGAAAACACTAAATTATGTTATCTGTTAAAAAACATACATCATTTTGTCTTTAAAGAAAAATATTTTTCCTGTTTTAAAATATTACTAACAGCATGTAATAAACTAACTTAAAATGAGTTTCATAAAAAAGTTGTCTTGCTGTCTAAACATTACTAAACATGCTTAGGTTGAGATTCTGTTAACTGCCTCAACATCTTAAAAATAGCTCCTGTACAGGAACTTGTGATATTCTGACTCCAGAAGACCTGCAAATTTAGAACAGTACATTGATAAAGGATCCAGTAGCTAGAAACATTAAATATATATCGCTATTCAAATAACTCCGCAGTATTCTTTGAAACAACCCATGGCCAAGAAGCGGGGATGTGCTCGGCTAAACAATAAAGACGTTGGGCCCTGGCCCTGCCGGGGGGCTCGCGGGGGCCCGGAGGACTCCGCGGCACGAGGGGCTGCCCGCCCGGCTCCAGCCGCAGGACGCGGCTCCAGGGACGCGGTCGCAGGGCGAGGACCTCGCGGCGTCCCTCCGGCAGCCCAGCCGCGACGGGGCGAAGGGAGAGCAACACCAGGAGACTGGGAAAGCAGCACGTTCTCACCCCAAGGCTTTCTGCTCTCCTCGAGTGCCAGGAAACCCCACCGGGGAGGGACCGTCCTGCTCGCAGTGATGCAGCAGCAGGATTGCCTCACTTTCCACAGCACAGTAATGAGCATTTAAGGCCCAGCTCTCCATTTCTTCTGCAAGCAATCCTCCCATTACTACTAAAGTGTAGTATTTCATGCACAGAGAAGAGGGAATCAACCTTGAGCTGGGCAGATGTTCATCTGTCCTCAGTCTCATCCCTCATCATCACTCACAGACCAAAAATATTACAAGGTTCTTTCTTTTTTTTTTTTTTTTTAAGTCTCCTGCTCTTCCTCTCTCTCCCCCTCCCTGATTATAAATAACAGCTAGATTCAGACACAAGAAAAAACTCAGGACTTCTAAAGGGGACCAAAGTTTAGTTTTCAGCTGCTCATCACTTAGTAAACTGCTACTTTTTACATGACCACACTGGTAATCAAAATAATCATCAGATCACCTTTGACAGAAACTGGCAAGTCAAATTTATGAAAAAAAGGTTAGGTTTTACAAATATAAGCTTTTCCAAGCCTGAGACCTGCCTTGGATGCTACCCTGGGAGTCTTTAAACTGACAGAGAGCTAGAAGACTTCCTCTTTTTTTTTCTTTTTTTTTTTAACTATAATTTGTCACGGTTGGTGCAGGAGTCATGGAAATGAATGAAATAAGAATTTAGACTGGACAATACAGTGAAACGTCACTGGCCTCAAACTCTGCACCCCATGTGCACGCTCCGAAGCGTTCCTGGTTCGTGAATGAACATCACCCAGGCTTGCCAGTGTGAGCGACTTTGCTCCGCGTGGTGCCCAGAGGTCGCAACATGCACTTACTGCGGAAAAACAGGACATGGAGATGACTAGAACCAAAAGTGCAAATCACTGGGCTACAATCACCAGGCAAAAAAGGCAGAAGAAAACAGCACAGGAGCAGACTGTTAAAACTGCCTCCAGATTCCAGAACTTGAGAATAACACAAGTAGCAGCGTAACCTTTTTTAACCTGACAATCACCTTTGAGTGTGATTAAAAACATACAGAAGATAGTCCTCAATGTTAAATAGTCTTATTTTAACTAAACTGATCATGTTCAAGCTTGCAGATTTTGGAGGGGTAGGACACAAAAAGATACATTACATTTGCTAGGCATAGAGGAACTTAGCTTTTCAATAGACAGTCATTAAAGGAAGTTTTCTGAGGGAATTTTTTTGGCATGTATAGTCTCCTACTCCCCATTGGAGACTGTAAAAATGTTGCATTCATATTATTGGACATAGGAAAAACATGATTAACTAGATATTACAGGTAGATAACATCCAAACAAAATACCAATATAAAGTTTTTAACATAACTTAAGACAGAACCCCTGTTACTCAGTTACTAGGTTTGGAATGTATCTGTAGTTCCCCACAGTCCTTTTAAAGACATAGTTATTAAAAGATCCAGTGCTACAAACCACTAAATCTACCTAATCTATTCTAGTTCATACACATATTATACAATATTGCCTAGTACTCACTACATACCAAGAGGAAAAGATGCTGACTTGAATTACAGTAAATGTGCTTTTCTTTAAAGAAAAAAGAGCCACAACATAGTTTGACCAGCATGCAACAAACTTTCTTCAGTTAATATATAGAAACTGTCTAATACGATTAGAAAAAATAATTAGTGAGAGGCCAGAGACATATTTGATCAAGGAAGTTAAGAGATTTAACTGAAATGTTGAAGCTTTTGCCATTTAAGACTCTAAAAAATCTCCATTCTATGTCCCTTCTCCTCCTTTCCTCCCCTTCATATTATACCATTTTTTACAGAGACTATTATAAGGCCTATTATATTTGCATCTATCCTGTAATTTATCTCAAAATAATTTAAAATGCCATAGACAAGCTAGGACCAAAAGCAACTTTTACCATCCACTCAACACTCATGCTTTTATTCTAACAAAGCTGAGGTCCACACGCAGAAACAAGTGTTCACTATGCCTCAATGATAGGTCAAGAATCTGCTAACTCCTAAACGTGACATGGGACCTTGGCTTTTAAATCACTAAGTAAAACATCCCCAAAAGCTTATTTTGAGACGACAGTCATCAAATCCTCATTAAAAATTATGACAAAATCTAGCAGAAAAGGCCTATCGACAGGGAATCTTTGAAGATTCACCATTATTTTGGATAATAAGTGTTTTCAACAAAAAGGTTTTAATTGTTTGAAGGATTCAGCACGTGACTCTGTTGACAACAGCCGCCACAGCTCAGCAGCTCAGAAGACGTGCTTTACTGGGTTAATAGACACGACTTGTTTACAGTTAGTGTTGCACTTAATTTAACAAAATATACATGCTGTGACCATCGTGTCTTCTGATTCTTCAACCACTACCACTCCATACTTTGGGGATAGCTTCTCCTCTTTCAGGACACTTGACAATGCTTGTACTACTGAGAATTAAAGCAACCTCCTTTGCTTTCCGCAAGGAAGGTTATATGCTCCCCAGCACCCTCTTGTCAGATGATAAACTGAGGTTTCTCTCTCCTGCACCCCCAGAAATCTCAATCTCCTTTCCTGTAGTGGAATACAACAGTCCCGTTTCAGTCCAYAGCACAACAGGAAGGGCAGCATCTCCAGAAGATATGTACCGGTACAAAGGAGATGGATGAAAAGCAGGAGATAGAAGACATCGCGACTGAAGGATGCACAGCGACAAGAAAGGGAGTCAGTAAATCGCAGAACGTTGTATCTGACAATATAAATCTCATCTCAAGCTGCAAGTCTGATGTTCAACTCCCACTTCTAGTATTTTTTTCTGAGCAAGATTGCAGCTAATTAGCCTGCTAAACTCGAACTCTGCTCAAACTGCCTGGTCTAAGTAGGCTCTACTTATTCTCCCACCAAGTATGCTTCATCAGCAGTGTTAGACAAGTAATGCAGTAAAGACACTTGCTGGTAATTTGGCACAGTTTGAAAACACAGTAACAACAGTTGTACAGTTAACATGATTCARTGGTGTGGATTTATACTAGAGAAAGAGTTGCAGTTTTCTTTCTTTTTCTTTCTTTAAAGAACAAAGATCTTATAAAAACATTAGGTTTTCTCTTAAACTTTCTGCTCCTGATCTTTTTAGGTCAGATACTGGCTTCTGAATTTTTCAGGTGCTACCAGAAGGAATCCGTATTAGAAATTTGTAAGATACAAAGTTAAGAAAAAATACCTTCCTTACTCCCCCCAAATCCTTTAAAATGCTGCAACTTTCCAGGACTAATACTGATCGGAAACAAGGGTCCAAGAACGACAGTGAGAGAAGTGAAACAAGAGGTGTATGTCTAATTTGACAACTAGGACTCATGCCCCATGGCACCTCCTCCTTGGATGGAGAGGGTACAGTGCCCTCCCCCTTGTCTTCTGTCTAAGGTCACTGGTTTATCCTCCTCTTCCAGCTCCACAAGAACTGATTGAACATGCATTGCGCTTGAGGTCAGAGTTCCAGCAAACAAAACCTTGACAGCATGTTTAAAAAACAAAAGCAGTTCCCCCTTCCTTACTCACTAAGACCTGTCACAGCAGGGTCCCACCGTGCTCTCCAAGGAAAGCTGTGAGGACTGACGCAGGAGCGGGCCTGTAGTGGGATCCACCATCGAGGAGGTTGGGAAGAGCTTGTACCAGCCAATTGCTAAAGTTGACAAATCCAGTTCTTCCAGGAGCACCCTGGCGACTCCCATGAAGTGCTTGCGCTCCATGCGTCCGTAGTTTCCCCAGACTATCACCTTCAAAATAAGAGGGGGGCGCACAGTTAATTCTCAGACTTGCACACTTGCTTTGGAAGCACAAGTCTGATCAATCCTTCTATTCTTTCTATTCCTTCTATTCTTTCTATTTATCCAACTTCCCTGACTTTTATAAGGCCGTCCRTGTTCTACACAGTGCAAGACACCAATCTTCTGTATTTGAGACAACCAGTTAAATATACTAAGTTACAATTTGCCATCAGGTCTCAGAATAAGAGGGCCTGAGACGAGCAGAAAGGTTTACACTACAATGGGTATACGCTGGGCTGTCAGTGACCTGAAGCTTTGGCCAGTGGTTTTGCCATTTTATTTTTATTTTTTTAAGATCAGTTTTACAGATCCTAATATTATTAGATTTTTTTCCCCATAAAAAAGAGCTGGATGCATGTATGGATGCAAGCACTATTCYGCTGTTCTACAGCAAACTGCTGCACAGGATCAGCGTATGCACAAAGTCTCTGCATCTGTTCTAGCTTTAGACTTAATCCTTCTTCCACTGCATTTGCAAAAGACTCCCTCATGTTGCACAAAGCCAACTTCTCATTTCCCGATCTGTAAAATGACAATAGTGATAATTTCCATCTGTTACCTTTGTGTCTTTAGGCCAAAATCCCACAGGCTGGTTAATATAAAGTGACCTCTGTGCTTGAACAGAGGTATGCAGACTGGGAAAAGGCCCCCACACGAGACCACCATGAAGACCATTTTGTAGTCTTCTCATCTCTGAATCTCGCATTAGATTTTGCAGTGCATCTCCACATAGCTTCAGAGGGGTCTCTGGGCTCTGAGACACAACATGCGCGCACAACGACAAATGGGGACCTACATGGGAAGCGGTCATTTCAAAACAGTGCTGCCCAAATCAAAACATTTTATTTTGTTCAACAGAATCAAACATTTCCCTGGGTCTGTTCAAYACAAAATTCTTCCACCTGCAGAAACTCACAGCTAGGCTCGCTAACGAAACACACAGTGCATCAGGATAGCAATGCAACCACAATGGTTTCCAGAGCTTTATCTCCTGATTTGGTGTGAAAAGAATTGTTGAAATACTGCAATTTCCTATACAACAAATGCCAATTTTTCACTCAGTTCTAGTAGCTGCTATTTACATGCAATGTGATGGGACAGGCCATTTCAGAGATAAAATTYCTGAAATTTATTTCTTCCTGAAATTTATTTTCTTCCTGAAATCTTCTTTAACAAAATCTCCAAATTACAAATTTAATGCATCTGTTTCACTCCATCTTGGAACAGACTCTTTCTGCTGGAGACCAATTTACTGCCTGTGTCAGAAGAGACAAGTGATCTGTGATTCAGGCACGTATCTAGGAGCACAGCCAGGTTCAATATTCCCTTTTTTTCTTTTGATTCAGCATAAGTTCATATTGCATGACTGGAATTGCAAATGCTGGCTTCAGAGGCACAGTCTCCTTCAACTTGTTTTTTTTCACATTAAAAAATTCCAACCCTCCTAAATTTTAATTTTAAGCACCTTTGAGAGGTGGAAGTCAAGTCAATTTTTTCCCGTAACATCTGCTAAAGTTAGAGCAAACTGCTATGAATGCTAGCATGGAAAGGACTCAGGACTATTCCTGCTGGAGGCAATGAAGTGAGGCACTCTGCAACCTAACAGTGATACAGGAAAGGATAATATAATAACCTTTAAACCCCACATTTCCTAGAGATAAACAAGAAGCACCCCTCACACTAGTACCCACAAAACTTCACCATGTTGTCAACTGAGGCCAGAGTGCCCACTCTTAAGGACATTTTAAGTGATCAAAGGGGGTGGGCAGCATTATAAACAAGGATCCTGGCTCAAAAACCCATCACAGACCTGCTGGTTGGGTCAATTGCCAGTGCCCACGACCCCCATCCACAGACATACCCGGAGCTTCAACTCCAACACCCTCAAGTAACTCCTGGCCCTGGCATGACCATAGGCCTCAAATACAACAACAGGCAAAAAGTGGCTTATGGGAAAAGGGCAGGAAGGGCCCCTGATCTGGTAAAATAAACCAACAAAAAATGGTGGGCAATAGCTTGGGTCAAGAGCCAACAGTCTGAGGAAAAGAGCATGTCTTAACTCCTGCATTCAGACCTCGTGACACGTGGCAGATGGCAATGAGACATGGTTACTCACCTGGAGAAAGGGCAGGAGCTGAGCACTGGCAAGCAGGACTGGTGACGTAAGGGGCACACATGGAGTGGCATGCAGGGAAAGCAGAACAGACTGCGGACAAAGGCTTGAAGATGCAGAGGAAGGTCAAATGAAAGAGAGCTGGCACAGACGAGCAGGGAAAGCTGAATCACACTTACGACATGATGGAGACCAGTGGGTGGAACAACAGATGTAGTGAGGGTCATGGGCTTAAACATGCTGGAGATCTGCACGTGACCAAATGGTCCTTTGTGGTTCAAGACAAAGGTGACGACTGACTCCAGAGCGAGTCCATGTTCTGAAGAGAAGATRAGTATGATGGGTTATGAAGGTGACCAATGATCTTTGGCTAATCCTGACAGCTTCTTTCCCTAGGCTCTGAATAACCACAACATTACAGTTTTCTGTAAAATGAGGTAGGAGAGACAATGAATGTCAATTAAAAGCCAAAAATTAGCACTCCAGGAGTTGGCATGGGATGGAGCAAGACATTGCAGAAAGTTGGTTTGGTGGCATGTCAACTAGCAGAGAACCATCCTCCCAATTTTATTATCTTTGAATAAGTTCCAATGAGACATTGAAACTGATATTTAAGACAAACTGAAAGATGCAAATAAATGGAGTGGGGCAGGGGAAGACAGAATTGCACAGAGGTAGGCACAGCTCCAACCCTCTTTGCAAGGAGACTGCCCTTCTTTACCAGGACTGCTGTGAAGACAAGGACATGGTTAAGAGATTGCGTGGGAGGCCTCACAAAGGACATCATTTTGACATTTATTTTGATGGCCTGCTTCTCAGTTTCTGCTGTACCGCTCATCAGAACCTGGCAGCGTTTCATACCAAGGCCAAGGCTAGGTGGGGGCATTTCTCACCGTCCCGCTACCCAGCTCTGGTGAGAAAAGAAAGGCCACGGCAAAGACTTATGGCCACCCTCTCAGCCAAAGTGGGTGCTGGAAGCTGAAATGTTGGCCCACAGCAGACAATGCTGGGTACACCCAGGAGACCTTTTCCAGGAGCAGCCAGGCTCTCTCAGCTCACACCACTCTGAGTTGAACATGGACACTCCTTGGAGGCCGTACCTGAGAGACCCAGCTGTTCACCTCTCTGAAACAGAGACCGATGTTATGCTTCACACTCAGCTTCCCTTCAAACGTTGCTGGCTGCTTACTTTGTTGAGGACAAAATCAACAGTTTTTACCATCTTCAACAACACCCTTTACAAGCTAATTTTTAGGTACCTCGGACTGCCTGCATCACTCCCTCCTGCCCTGTGTTAGCAACATTGCTGTGCTCCACAGAGGAGAAGTCAGGATGAAGGTCTGTTTGGCAGCAGGGCTGCAGGTAAGGAAACCCACACAAGGCAAGAGCAGGCCAAGCCAGGCCTCGCCGCATTTCAGTCAAAAACATGCACTCTAGCTGCAAYGGGAGGAACAGCTTCTCATCCATTCATGAGAAGGATCCATCAGATTATCTGGCGATTCATATGCCAGTGGAAGTAAGCAATAGAAACTCACTGATTATTTACATCAGGATTACCACTGGATTTTAGCCAGGGTGTACTGGGCGCAAATGATTCAGATATGAATTAACAATGCGAATCACTCTTTCCTCTGGAAACATAGGTGCAGAATTGAAAATGTGAACAGTATGGCAGAAAATATATGGCAGTAAAAGGTAGAAACAGATAAGATATGTGATTGCATGATGACCCAGCAGAGTGCTCTGAATACATATAAATGCAGAAGACATCCTGTGCTGTGAGACTGTTTAGCTGCTACAGATACTACCTATCTCCTAATGGGAAAAAAAAAAAATCAACCTTTTCCTGGTGAGCACTCATGTTACCTGGCAGGGTGTCAAATAGGAATCAGTTCAAGTACAAATAAAGTTCTTCCTTTCCACTTGTTATGTTCAGATTGCRTGCAGTTGGTTCAATGAAAGCATTAACATTTTCTCATCAGTGTTAATTCTCCAGATCCTTTGCCAGACTTAATATATTCCAGCAGAGGTAGAAGACAGATGGGAAGACCTGAGACTTGCTCATCTTACCTGTAATACTTTGCCCTGGGGGCTCTCAGCAAAGAGTAACACCTGATTGTACAAAGGGTCTAATGATTTGCGAGCCACTTTTGTCTTCTTTTTTGCAATGCACACGCCATTCTCTAGCAGGTAAGCTTTGATGTAAGCAGCTGGAAAAAACAAATATGGTCAAATATGAAAATATCTTCATGCTCACTTTAGAAAAGACAGTGTTCTTTCTAAAGACGGCATTTACAGCAATGAAAAGATTTGCTCAACCAGCCTTATTTTCAATGCCATATACAGACACAGAAGCTTATTCCCACAGAAGGCAAGCAGAATCAAAATTTTACCTATTCACAAGCATCGCAGGAGGCTGACTCTCAGTGAATTATTTTAGGAGGTCAAAGCATACTACCTGGCAGTGTTTTGGAGCCGGGTTTTGGCGTCAGTCCTCGGGCCTGAATGATATCCACTTCTAGCTGCCCATTTCGCTCTTGTAAGCCAATTTCCACATCCCCTAAACCAAAAACATCAAAATAGACAGAAGACTTTCAAAATGATACATCTGTGGGCTAATAAAATGTTAAAAAAAAAAAGCAATTCTCATGTCATGCCTGCTATGAACTGTAACAAACTGTAGGCCCTAAGTGCCTGATTTCCTCCTGYGTTACTCTGGAGCAGCTCTGCAGTGATTCAAGCCCACATTTTCAAAAGCAATCTCTAATTTCAGCCTTCTGACATGGCTCTGGTGACTCAGTCTCATATTCTTTAGTGACAGCTAGCCTCTACTCCCTCCCAAAATGGAGCACCTAGAATTGCAGGCTGCTTTGGAAAATGCAGTTATGGTGCACCATAAGAAAACCTTTACAGAGCCTGGTAGGTCTGAGAGAGCAAAAAAACCATGAAGATGCACAAAATGCATTTTCAGGATTTTAGCTGCATTTTACCTAATCTATGCTTTTCGGATCTGACAGAAGGAAGCATAAAGCTGGTGTTTTCCTGCTAATACCATATTAGCAGAAATCAGCAAAACCTTTCAGCCAAGCTTATTTAATTTAACTGAGAAATTGAGCTGGGGAATGGTAGAGCAGCAGATGCTGGACACATTATTAGGTGGSTCATAGGAGTGGTTCATTCAAGATTAAATTAAAGCCACCTAACATCTTTGTGTTCCTTACCCATCGAGGTGGTGGCCAAGGTCTGACGCCCAACAAATTGTGCAGGGCCCATGCTCCCCAGGAAGTCGCTAAACTGCCCAGCAGATGCCAGATGGACTCCACTGAAATTCAAGCTGTAAAAGAAATTGAATTTGTCAAGTGGTTAATTTGCATTTTAAAGCAACCTAGTAATTAAAGAGCCCAATTTAATGTATCTTTGAAACGAATGGCATCTACAGAAGCCTCTTGCCTTACAAAACTCACTGATTCCCAGGCAGTCTGGTTACACAGGATCTATTTAAAGTCCCCCTCTTGTACCGAAAAAAAAAAAAAAAAAAAAAATCAGTACTGGTTGCAGTCACCGATTAGTTAATACTTGTTTATCTATAACTAATTGTCTATAAGGGAAAAACTCCCTGCCATCTCAGGCTCACATGCTGCCTGTCACCTCCTCCAGACAGCATTACGATCTGAGCAGCTTCTTAGGCTGGTTTATAGGATCTCTCTTGGTAGCTGTCCCTTCTCAAACTTCATTTTTCGGAAGGGAATAAGACATCTAGAGTAGGAGTCAAAAGTGAGATTGGGGTGCTGACATCAGTCCCCCTTGGGACTGCATTTCCTATTTATTTCTGTCACGCGCGCAGAGCAATGCATCCCATTACTGAGCAGAGGACCCCGCTCTCCACCCCTCGGCACTAGAAGCATCATCACACCCACCGGCTGCGTTTCACACCTGCGTCCACTGCTGGGTCTGAAACGATGATAAAGAGGCTCCGTAACATCTGCGAACAGCTAAAGGGACGATACCCTCAAACTCCAGCTATACTGGTGCTACACCTCACAGCAGCGAAACCAAAGCTGTTGAGGGACACGGGCTCCAAACCTCTTCACCGAGCACCTGGGGCTTGTCTGGAGCACGGCTACAGACTGCCGCTTGCCTCACTGCACGCTGATGAAGCAATGCAAAGGGTAAAGCCAATTTAAAGCACACTGATATAAAGGAAGATTTACCTGAGAGTACTGCAGGGGCAGACACTGCCTTGCTCTCAGATGCAGGGTTACACAGCTATATCATAGGTCGTGGAAAAATTTGCTGCCCCAGTAGGTGCTAATGGCCTGAAGTCATCATTAGACACCTATACTCGTACTGCAGGCACCTGCCAAACCGTGACATGGCTGCTTGAACACGCTTCAAGAGTTTTGTGCCAGGCATACCTACGCTATTGCGCTGGGTCTTGCGCTCTTCCTCCCAGGGAAGCTGCTGCACACGGCTGTTAGGCAAAATAACAACCCCCCACACTTTTCCAAATGTTCATGGAGGGGGGCAATTACCGATGCAGTGGTACAGCTCACTGTTTCCTAAAATTCATTTCTTAGAAATGAACCCACAAGGAGGGTCAAATGCTCTCCACAGCTTACCCTCAAAATGGTACAAATGAACTCAGCGAGAAACCCTGCATTCGGGGAGGGCTGGGGACTTCAGGCTCACACACACACACAACTGAGTCAGCCACAAAGATTCATTGATTCCCCCCTGCAAGACATTTACATTTAAAAGACATTTAAAAGATTTTTTTTTATAATCCCATTCAGCCAGAATGGTGTTAATTCCGGGTTGAGATTTCAGCTCTCATTAGCTATTTGCAGAGCCGGTCTCAGCCTGCTGGGAATATTTCTTTATTCATACGAGCAACGAGGAAGCTGGCGTACAGACCTCAGCATCACACTACGCATGTGGCTGAAGGGGCATGTCACAAACGCAGGTACAAATGACAGGTTTCTAGGATAGCTCCGTTCATTGTGATGGGGACAATGAATTAAATGACTGTTTTTTCCCAAGAGCACTGCACCTTCATTCTGTACTGATCTGCACTCTTTGGGAAATCTGGTTACCGCTGTTACGCAGGGAGCTGCTGAGTGCTTATAGCATGCAAAAGCCTGCCCTTGAGCTCTTCACAGAAGTCACCTCTGTGCAGAAGAGACAAGACAGGAGCGTGTCTTGATGCCTGGAAGGCAAAGGCTTGGGATGGATCCTTTGCACGGGGGGAATTTTCCCYAAAGCCTCTCCAGATTCAGTGTTTCTTGACTGTTTGCACAAACCTTCAGATACAACAGAAACAGCAGGACCTATACCTGGCACTAATTGTGGAGAAAGCATAAGTGGTTTTGGCTGTCACTAACACCCCAGTTACGCGAGGCCCGTCCCCAGCACCACTGCCCGCCCGGGAGGGGAGAGCTGGTGAGGAGCTGCTGCCTGCTCCACCGGCACGCGGCTCCTGCCTCCCAGCCCACCTGGACGGGGCACTGCCACAGCCCGAGGAGCAGGACGGAGGTGCTCGGTCTGTGGCAGGGCTCTTGAGGACACACTGTGCACACAAGAGACATCCCCAGGGCTGCTGAAACCTGCAGGGACRGGGACACGGGACAGGGAAGGGAGGACCCAGGGCCAGACGGGCTTTATCAGGCTCCTTATCTGCCCATACAAGGAGGGAACAAGTGAGCTCTGCTGCACTCTGCCCATGGAAACCAGAGGGACTCCTCGAGTCTGCTGGCTCAGGCATTTTGAGCTGCCTGTAGAAAGTCAAAAAAGGATGAAAACTAGTGCTTAGAGAATCCCAGATAGTTCAAGAAAAAGGAGACCTGACAGAAAGACATGAGATTCAGCAGGAGATCTGAACAGACTAGCAGCCAGAAGGTAAATGTTTTTTTTTCAGTCTCTTCAACTTGTGGAAGATAAATGGGTAAAACGTAGGTCTTACTCCTACCCCAGGGAGTACGTGACCTGCACAAGCATGTAAATAACAAGCTGACAAGACAGAACTTGTAACAGTTCAGGAGAAATGTTCATTGCTAAGTTAAAAGCAGATGTTTGGTCTCATTAAGATGCCTGCGATAAGAATAATGGAAGAAAATTCCGGGGACTGAGTGAAGACTAGAGTTGAAGCAGCCCAAAACATACCCAGAGTTGGGTCTCAGAAAGCTCTCCCCCAAAGGCAGAGCACGTCACGGGGTTTGACCGGGTTACTGCTGGGCAAAGTGGGGAGGAGACCAGCCAGAGAAACTCTAGCTGCTGCTCACTGCAGGAGAGCAGAGAAGAGAGACCTTTCTGTCCACCCGCAGACTCAAAATAATTTAACAACTATGCCACAGGGGACCATTTCCCAATACCTACCAGGGAGAGAGTTCTGGTGAAGGCTAATGTCAAATATTTGTCTGTACTTGCCGTGTGTTTGGAGAGAAACTGCACATGCTTTCCTGCCCACCAGATCACCACGTCCTTTGGGCAGCACTGCTCCCAAGGGCTCTGCCTAGCAGCTGAGGCAGCTCCCTAGGACATGAAAGCACCTGTTAATGGAGCAGCAGATGCCGCCCCCTGCATTAACAATATTCCAGCATGGGAGAAAAGCGCAGAAGAGCAGTATGCAACAGCATTAAAAGAGCTGTTGGGCTAAAGGGGAAACAACAGAAACTGGAAGCGTTTGCAAAGCTAACACTGCGTTAGCTTGGCCCAAGTAGACTCCGACAYGGTGATTACCACCACGGCTGCCTCAGAAGCTGGAGGGCTCAGGACTATGTTGAAACAGTGAACATTTGTCAGTGCAAATTAGGAAGCGAGACCAGAATGAAGGAAATTGCTACAGGGACACCAGGGCTGTGCCTGTGGGCACATGACGCGGTTGTCCAGACACTTGCAAGGAGAGTAATTGAGTAGCTGGAACAAATGAAGCTGCTATTGCTTTGCAACGCCGAGGCTGATTTTTAGAGAAAAGGCACAAGTCCATCCAAAACCAGACGCCAAGGTCAAGACTCAAGCAGTTCTGATAACAGCTTCAGTTTATGGGTTTACTAGCACTATGAGAAACTCAAAATTACGTTAGTCATTTAGTGTTCCCTGTTGTTGTTATATTTGGCCGGGAGAGGAAAATGTAGGGAATTAATTCTTTAATAGACTATGCCATTAGCTGGTGGAACTGGCTGCTACGTTGCACAGAAGCCGTTTTTTTACAGCGTCACTTTATCAGACACCAGAAGCAGCAGTTCTGAATCAGGCTCCTTGGCTTTGAGTGATTCCTGAACACATATTTGGGCATTGTCAATAACCCTGGAATGGAAACAATTTCTGTCCGGAAAAACCATAAGTCACCTCCACGAAAGCTATTGCTTCTCCCTGGAGAGGGGAGGGAAGGGGAAAATAAAACTGCAGAAATCTAGTAGGCATGCAAATTAAAAAAACAGCAGGAGCCATTTAGCTGCATTGGCCAAATTTAGGATGCTCAAATGTTGCTCATGGAGCTGTGTACGTTGAGTGCTCACAAAGGAGCTCAGGCTCTTGAGGCGAGGGGGCTGCTCATGGTGTGATTCTGAGACTTGTGGGACAGACCTGCCGGGTCGCTCATTTGCTCTTCCCGTAATGGAAGCAGGTAGGAAGAGAGCTCGGCCAACAGATGGGTTTTCATGTGCACTGGAGTGAACCTGGAACGGCATTTTTGTTTTTCACCATCTAGAAGCCAGACTATGAGACTGTTTTCAATTTCAGTCACTTAAAGCCCCCTCTTTTCCCTCCCCAGAATCACTCCACCTTAAGGGAAGAAAATGCTGCAACCTGATTATCACCAAAATGGTACTTTTTTGTATTTCAATCCAAAAAGAAGCGCTAAAAATAGCTGCAGGAATAAAGAGGGAGCATTTCACAGCTGACTTGCAAATAGCAGCTGTCATAACTAGCAAGGCCCTGGGGACCGGGGCTGTTGCTGCAGTACCATCTCACACTGACAAACAGTGGCAAGCAGAGAAGATTAACAGGTGACACTTGTCAGCCTTTTGTCTAAAGGGCACAAATCCTCTGCCGAGCGAGCACAGCACAGCCTTTTCAACAGGAAAGAGAAATTAATTCTCTCTTCTCTGGCCCTCTGCTTTCACTAATCATGATTCATGGGCTCTGTTTTGCAACAGCTGAATCAGAATGATTTTAATGAAGTTAGAGGCTGTGGGTTTTGCTGTGTTTTCAGCAACCTTTGACTGTGTTTTTGACCTAGAGGCACAGGCAGAACCTGCAGGGACAGTGACACCCATGGGGTGAAGGTGACAAGGGTGAATGAAGGGCAGCTTTGCTTGAGGACCCGCTAAACACGGCCTTTGGCTTTAGGTAAGGAGACAAACACAACCGGGGCATCAGCTTCAAGACACCCCGGACGCTCTTGATCCTGGGGCCTCTGACACCACCAACACAGGTCTGGGCAGAGCAGCACTAGCGAGAACCTGTGGTAGCATCAGTTGTACCAGCAGCACCACAAGGCTCAGCCCAGGCTGCAAAATCCACTTGAGACGCAAAGGTAAAAGAGCCATTTCAAGTTGTTTCTGCTACACAAGCCAGTTTACAGCTAGCCTGGATGCATCCAGGCCACGCTGAAGGCATTACAGCATCGCAGCGTGGACACACCTCGAGACGGCGGGGGATAATTGCTATCGCTGCAGACGTTTGGACACCCACGAGAGGGAGACAAGATCACGCAGACACCAGCTTGCAAGGCTAGGACTGTAATGCAGAGCTGCGGGCCCAAGCTCGCGGGCTCCTGGCAGACCTGCAAGGAACACCCGTATGCACCACACGTGCAGAGCTCATCCATAATTATCACTCCTGACTTTGCAAAGAAGGTGACAAGATTATGCCTTCAACAATTTTATGAATTGTGTGGAAGCTGGGGCTGAGATTGCCTAGCTGTCGGTTGAAGGTTTTTTGTTGTTGGCTTTTTAAAGCCAACATTCATAATCCCAATTATTTAGGAAATCGGTGCAGCAGTCTCTGAAGACCACACTCCTGGGCTGTAAGTGCTGTAGGTCAAGGGCATATGAAACCTGCCCTTTTTGGTATAATTTAGGAGTGGCTTAAAGGCCCTTTGGCAGCTGCTTGCTTCTCTATTCTTTTACGGTAGTGGCATTTCCCAGTCCATACATTGCAAAATTTGTGCCCTTCCTTTTTGTGTACAAATCATCACGCAGTTGGTTTCTTCACTGCGAGACCACCCTTCTTTAGATGTATTCATATTGAGAGCTAGTTTTTCAAAGTTTGCTTGAAAACTGATCACGTTTTGAATATTCAATAATAACGGACAATGCCGATTTCAATGCAAAACGGTGTAAGAATTCAAAGTACCTGCTCGATCCCTCTCGTACTGCGTACGTGGCTCTACTCAGCTGCTTTCTCATCCCCAGCCGTTGCTCACTGTGCATTAGCATGCAGAGCGCGTAACAGCACAGACACGTTTAAGGAAAATGTATCATTAATTTCTCTCCTCATCCATGTGGAGTTCGTGTGACCTCTTTGCAGATCTATTTTTAAATTGCTTCTGGGCTGCTGTATGCCAGGTACTATCATTATGCTGCTGCAAGTGTCTGCAGATCCAGCTTGCCAGGATATTGCAAAACTCATACAAAATAGGGCAGGAAGGGACCTGCACAGGTCGCCTAGTTCACACACTGGTCCCAGGAACAGATCAGCCTTGCCTACATCATTCATGACATGTTTGCCAAATCTGTTCTTAAAAGTCCTCCAGTGATGGAGATACCAAACCTTCCCCAGAGGATCTGTCCCTGTGCTTTACTACGCTGGCTTTTTCCTTCCAAATCATCTTTTTCCAGGTCTTTCCCTTTGCACATCACTCCTCACCACCATTTGTGAGTTGTCTATTCAAAGCACAGGCCAGAGTATTTCCTCTTGTTTGCCTTTGATACAGTGCTTTTTAATTCCATCTTACAAGACCTTGGGACCGCTCTCAATTGTACCAGCTCGTAACAGCCAAATATTTGCCGCTATGTCTGTGCAGAAGGACTCTGCAGCGAGGTATTCCTGCTCCCGCACAGGCTGGGCGCAACAGCCTTTTGTCAAGGAGCTCTGGCAAGAACCGGGTTATTGTGAGAAGACTTTGTGTCCTCCCTGGCCCAAATCCCCATCAGCCTCTCCACTACACTAGGACGTTGCAATGGTGCGCTGCTCCAGCGCTGTGGGTTCAGCGAGGCAGGGTAGTGGTGAAGATAGCTAGCCGCAATGCAGCCACCCCCCTGGTASCACCAGCAAACAGCAATTTTCAGAAGGTAACATTTTGTTTTGTGCTTTTCATGGGTTTATTCACACTATCCACACAACTGCCTATTTGCTATTAACTCAAGCCTTTAGAAGTGATACTCTATTAACGAGGAGCTCTACGGTGGCTAGTACATACATGGAATTTGTTCGGGCTGGGGCATTTCTGGGGTTCAGGAACCATTATTCTCTTCTTGTAAATATTTCCTAAAATACTTTTTCCCTCCCTCTCCTTAGTGCACAAACTGACAGTTAATAAGCAAGTTGCCTAACCACAGCTATGCAACAAAATACACAAGAATGGTTACACTTCCATAGTTGAACTAGCAAATTTGCTGTACATCCACATCTACTACACAGGGAAGTTCTCTGTCTCTGTCTTTAGAAACCAGGAACAGCAACACATGCTTCCTTCATCCAGAAGGAATAAAAAAAGTCTCCTCCCAGACTGATAACATTTGATAGCCATTTTATCGGAGAATTAAAAAAACAAAAAAACACACTCCAATTTCAGGGAGCAATAATGTACTTTAGAATAATCACACTCATCCATAGTACATGTTAAGGTCTTTTAAGTTGGATCTTACTAATATAGAAGCCAAGCAGATATCTATCAGCTAAGGAGAAGGCAGAACTGGTTAGTCTAATGTTAGCCTCTTCCTTTAAAATATTTATTGTGCACATCAGGAACTATTAACACAATGTGCATCCAACTACAGTGTCATGGTGTCTTGGGACCAGGTACACGAGTACAGCATGATGGACTGTCAAAGTCAATGCGAATGCTGCAGGAACCTCCACTTTAGCTGCAAAAGGTTTTCTGTAAACACCTATCCCTGCAGTATCTAAAATCAACATAACAGCACTAATCACTCACCTCTTCTCACAGAYAGGCAATATCCAGTCTCTGCCCCTCAACAAGCTTGACTTCTTCCCTGGCCACTCCACTTTCTGCAGCATTTTTAGCACTGTGACGTGCTGTCTTATGTGCTGTAACACACTGTACTCCATTTGTACCTCAGGTTCCTTCTGCTGTATGAATTCTGCCACCTAAACCGAGCTATAAAAACTGTGCAGTGAGTTTTGTACAAAGACCTCCCCCATTCCCTTCCCCACCTTGTCAGGCAAGCTCCATTTTCAGAGATCACAAGTTGTCTCAGACATACCAAGTACAAGTAAGGTGGTGCCTGCCCTCCAAGTAATTCTGCCCGTTCCCAAGCGCTCTGCAAATTTGCGGCATTTAGTGCTGTAACTAAAGCATTTGCAAGGTTGCATCCTCTCTGAGCCATGCTGGTCAAACCTAGCAACACGAAAAGATCTGCTGTTGCTGAAAAGACTGACTGATTTCTTGGCATATTACMGAACCAATCCTCCTTGCCTCCCCTGGTCACCTTTTCTTGAGACCTCCAGCCCTTGATTTCTTACAGGCTGAACTGTATTAACACTGCATTTCATTATTTTTAAAAGACCTGCATAATAGGAGAACCCTGAAGATAACTTGCCCTAAAAGAGTCGAGAGGTCTCCTGGCTTTGGATACTGAAAAAAAGGCACTGAACAAATAACTATGATATCTATGATAACTATGAATCTTCTAGATGGTGACCAGCACTTTCTAGGATGCAGTCTTCTGGCAATTCTTGAATGAAGATGGACATTGTGGCAGTTCTTCTGATGAAGGAAGGTGAATTTTAACATGGTCGTGTTGTCACAAGCCAGACCAATCCTTTCTCCAGCTTTCTTTTAGTTACTACTTTATAAGAAAGCAGGCAAAGGCAGGCACTTATCCCAGTCTAAGTCCTGACATTGGTTCAAATTAGCCTTATCAGAACTGCTCAGTAGTTAGTTTTTATTGTGGCTCCTTCCTTGCAAGCACAGATGGGAGAACCAGTACAAGCTGTAATTTGCAGGAACAGTAAGGGACAGAACAAATCCCACGACCGCGAGATGCCCATGTCCAGCGGGGCCGTCGCGCTGAGCGCAGAGGCTGGGGCTGGGCAGGAATGTGCCCAGCTCCCATCATGATGGCAGCTTTGAGCAGGGCCCAGGCAGATACTGTTCTCATGATGGGGAAAAAAACAGATAATAAAATGAACAAGATGCTTCCCTGCTGGACAAGGAAGGCAAATCTCCTCAGATATTAYGAGAGCTCTCCTCTAAGTCTTTGCATCACCTGCTGCGCTTTTCTAAGGTGAGAAAAATTGCCTTAGCTCTCTGTAAATTAATCATCTCAGCAGTAGTCAGCAAGAACAAAAAGCCTACGAGTACTACATATTAGGGACTACGGTAACTAGCAATCTTTTGTTCCAGGTCAATTTTTGTCTTTCTGCTTCACTTTCAGAAAGAAAGTGGTTGGCAGGAATAAGTCCAGAATCTTGCTTTCTGAATGTTGCAGCGTGGTCTTGTGCAGCTGCAGCAAAACCCAGCCAAAACAAAACATAAATTGTCCAAGAGCCAGAATGGAGCTGGAGCACTCTCTTGAATCCCAGGGATTCTTTGGGAGTTACTCTCATCTGCTGAATTTTATCCTTGCAATAATCTTGATGTTGTCCTGACAGAGCCTGGTAGGCACTTAGCTACAGTGGGTTACTGTCCTGTCACGCAGATTTCTAAGTACATATCTAGAAGAAAATACTACTGTACAGATTTGTAACCAATATTAAGATTAATGGATGAACTATGAATGGAAACATCTGTGTGCCTGAAAGCATAAACAACATGGCAGCAGAAGACCTGTGCTCTGATGACAGAAGGAGGACAAGGTTAGAAAGCACATCATAGGAAGACAGACTATATCCGTAAAGATCCTCAAAACATGGAAACAAAGAGGTACCAGCATTACTTAAGATTTATGGAGGCTGAAGTAACCAAGACCCCGAGGTGAAAGATCACCTCATAATAATGGGCAAGTCCTAGAAGGTATAAAAGACTAGTCCAAGCACCAGTTTTGTTCAAGAAGAACTCAGAAGACATAGTGAGGACTTGACAGATGGTGTCCCTTGTCCTCTCTGTAGCACACAAACAAGCCTGGCCAGACCACCTGGATACACCTATCTTGGCATTTGAATGTGGGGATGAGAATGCGTGAGTGAAATCTAGGAGGGGTGTGAATGACTGAAAAAAAGTTTTGTTTAAAATAAATACCACCTTTCCCTTCTGTAACATCTCACATTGAGTTTTATTATATTGATTTCTTACACTAGTGCACAATGACTGTGTAGTATAAAAGCCAGTAATGGCTGGGGGACTTTCTGTGTGACAAAAATTAAAGCCATGGAGCAGTGTGTTGACGCTGCAGGCATCTTGTTGGCATTCTGTATGATCTTAAATTCCAGGAGATGCATCCTTTAGACCAGTTAATCTTCAGCATATTTCAGTTTTCAGGTAAAACCCCGGAGCATTTTCTTGAAGGAGGCCTAGCATATCTGAAGAGAAGTGTATTCCTATATAATGAAAGCTTCTTCATAAAATCATCTGTATTTTATGCACTCTGGTATTCACACTATAAACAGTTCTGCTCAAAATTATGCATCATGGAAAATTCTTCTATTGTGACTCTTTGCATTTGAAGCTGAGCAGTTTCAGCTAATTATAGCTAGCTGATTGCTGGTTGCAACAAATACAAAGCGAGTCGAACACAACATCAGTTTTTAAAGCACGCTTGTCTATGTCTGAGAACAGATATTTAAGGCCTTCTGCAGCAAAGTTCAACTGCGATCTTTGATCACTTCAGGGTGTCACCTCTGGAAGGTGTCCTCTTAGTCCTTATCTTGAAAAGCATTAAGAAAACACACTGAGCTTTGGAAGATGAAGTTCAACTCCACTGTCTTCCCTGTGTGAACTTACCAAAGAGATGCATGGGTAGAAAAAACTGGGGCAACCTCATCTTTCTGAAAACTGGGTTTTGATAGTCACTGGTAAAAACTGTCTCTGACCTAAAGGAATCTGCATCAGTAAGAAACCCAGCATCAGAAAAAATAAACTTGCCACAACAGAGTCATATGAATCTTCACTTCGCTTCCCTCAGAACACAGCCACAGCACGTGAGAGAGGCCAACAGAAACCCGATCTAGCGGAAAAAATTTCTGCCCCTCAAAGCTATTCCCCAAACACTTCCTTTCTTTGCTATGGGAGAAGAAAGGAGAAACTCCCCTCCCACCTTGTTCCTAGAGAATAGAGCCCTCTTAGCTCTTTGTACTCTCAACCCTGTTTGCTTATCGCTTGTGGTTCTGACAGATAACTGCAATTCCCAAAGGCTTTTCAGAGGAGATCAATTATCCTGCCTAGGAACAAAGCGTTCAAGAACTATTTATCACAATTTCCAGAGAAGTAAGAGGAGAAACTGTCCCATCCGTCGCAGAGGGGCTAATGAGGACGTTTTGGCAGTGTTTGAGATTCTAATACTGCACGTTAGACTTGTTCTAACAAACATATTTAGATTGCAAGACAGGATTTTTCTTTGCTGAGCTGATAGCTACATGCTTCTTGCCTCAGGGGTAAAACAGTACTTGCAAGGGTGTAGTATTTTGTTGAAAGATCAATCAAAGCATCCAGTATATGGAATGATAGGCCACAGGCCTTTGGGAGAACGACACCCCCTTCCCAGGAGGGGAAATATAAATATATTAAATACAAAAAGGAAAGCATTCTGCTCTGCATGGAAAGCAGATTCTTGCCCTGCACTGCCAAGGGACTGAACTTAATCACTAATCCTCTGAATCTTGTAGTGGAGGCAGCACTCCAAGCCACAGGATTCTGGTGGTATAGTAGGAATATTTCTCCAGAGACAACGGCTCACAAGAGAGATAAGTGCATCCCAGCTTTGGAGTGACAACATTTCTACTGCAGATTTCTCCTCATTACTATTCCCAACCTTCGGTGCAGATCTATGATGCTTTTCTAGGGTTAGCCCACTTCTAAAGCTAAAGAAAGTCCTTTTAATTTACAGCATGTTACTATTTAACACCAGAATGGCATTAATTATTTGAGAGAGCCTTTACACTATTCTACCTTTATAGTGGCACAGCGCACTTGGAATACCACAAAGGACTGSAGAGAGTGCACAGAGAGAAGCCAAGTATGGTACTTGACCTAGTACATGACTTAGGTATACAAATATTTTGGCCTCATACCTGGAAGGATGGAATCAACTGATTTATCTTCCCCTCTGCCCCCTTTTTAAATATGTTTTTTCCCCCTCAAGAGATTCCCATGAATGGTCATCTTAATAAAGTGATGATAATCTCTATATATTACCTCAAATAATGGGAATACAAAAAGCAGAATTTGAGCCAAGTCAGACCCTAAAATTCTGGACTTAGGTTCCTGCGTTTTGCATTCAGGTGTAAAATCTATACACAACAAAGTGCATTATAATTGTTCTTAGGGTCAAAAAACGTTTCTAAAATACATTCGTTGAGAACACTAACTCAGGTGAAATGGAAAAACAGTTTGTTACCAAAATATACAGAGGCTTCTAAATATGTATTTTGATATCAATATGATCATTTTACTACTTGTATCCTTTTCATCAACTCAGCACTCCTTGGCACAATTTTTTGTCCAAAAGGCTATTTTGGAAGAGGGGAAACAGACAGCTATTTTGCAATATGCTGAAGGCTCCTAGCTTCTAATTTATTGCCAGTAATGATCCTCAGCTATTCACCCTGAACTACTCTTCTAAAGGCAAAGCTGTTAAAAGTAATGGGTATCTGCTTCAGCTCAGAATAATGAGGACACTAAAAAAAAAAAAAAAGTACATAAACAGCTGAAGTATGTGCCAGCTATGCAGGGAGAGAGATCTGCTCTGCTCTGATTGAATGGGCAGTACACCTGCAGCATAGACAAGTCAAAAAACCCACATTATCTATCGTGCTGGAGGAAAATTAATAGGTATAACAAGAACAGAGCATCCCACAAGTGATTATCCAGCTCACGTTCAATGACTTACTTTCCCTCTGATCCATAGCTGTTCATACTGTCCTCAATGGATTCATGGCTGGCTTGACGGATGGTCCGGCTGGGCATTTCAACAGCTAGTCCAGTTTCTGTGCTCCTTTGGATGGCTCCTTTGAGTCTCCGACCATCCCCATCTACAAACAAAAGTGGAGAAAAGGCAGTCAGCCATCGCTTTCTTTTGGGATAAGAGAGTCAAGGAGAAGCAAAGAAGGCCTTTCAGAAGATCAGCCTGGCAATCTGGCAGTCATGTTGTGTTTCATTACTCAGCCCTGCTTCAACAACAGCTCCGTCATCTTTGGAACAAACCTGGTATTCCAGCAAGCCAGGGCCCAGCAGATACTCAAAATCTACATACTACCCTAGTTACTTTAACCATTTGTATCAATTAATTATGCATCGAGCACAGATGCATACAGACACGCAAGCTGGCCCCACGTGTGGCGCTACCCAACTCATGAACACAGCAGCAGTAACTACGGGCAGAGCTGAGGTGCACAACTCAACTGTGCCTTTAACRTTTCTTAAATTCTGCACTGC
The DNA here is from genome assembly GCF_003343035.1 of Apteryx rowi. Classification (NCBI taxonomy): domain Eukaryota; kingdom Metazoa; phylum Chordata; class Aves; order Apterygiformes; family Apterygidae; genus Apteryx; species Apteryx rowi. The sequence continues at coordinate 829,520 of NW_020447195.1, read as the reverse complement.
TGTCTCAGATTGGGAGCAGCAGCAATAAGCTGTAATTCCTGGTCAGCTTCAAAGCATCAGAAGGGAAGAAAAAGGCCAGATGGCATTAGAAGTGCTGCGGATAGAGGAAACCTCTCAAACAGGCAATAGGGAAATGCTGAGGCACAGCCAAAATATTCCTTGATGCAGGCCACCCCGGAAGAGCATCAGTACTGGAAAACCCCCCAGAGAGGACTAGTCCTTTCACACACACCCTCAGCCAGAGCCCAAAAGGGAATTAAGTAGGTTCTCTCTCTTCTTGGGTTCAGTCTTCAAAGGCTCTGAAATTAGCAGCTGCTATTTTAATCCTTCTTTTCCAGCAGTCTGTGTTTCTTAGAACAACCATGTTATATAATGAATATGTAATGTATACCATTACCACTGATTGCCTTTACTGGTGTCAGGAAGCTCCAAATTTCATCCTACATGCAGCACGCATCTGGAACAGATCAGCTACAAGTATTCTGCACAAGTCAGAATATCTAAATCCCTTCAAAGGTGCCCACCCAGAAACCTGAAAAGGAAGATGCTGTTCATCAGGTCTCAAGCAACAGACCTTTGATCCAAATTTCCTTATATTTCTACTGATTATTTTACTTTTTGTTATTATTACTGTGACAGACAGTAGCATGGATGGGAGAATGCAACACTGCTAAGTAACGGCACTCTTGGAAACCCACCAGCTTTTTGAAGAGTACCCCTGGGGAAGTGACCCAGCTATGCAAGTCTCAAGTACTCAGGACCCCCAAATACCAAAGAGTTTAAATCTCTCCCAGCAACTTTAGAAACAAGGGGATATCTGTAAGAACTCGTTCAAAGTATGCAGAACATTGTTATTTGTGGAGAAAGCTGCTTGACTAGAAATACTTTTCTTTGGTTCTTGGTGTGAAAGAATAAAAAAAAAATCACTAAGATATTAGAAATGCTTCCTTTCCTACTTCTAACACCTACAATGTTCTGCAAGGACAGGAACTCTTATAAGAACTCAGCCATAAAGTCCCCTTTTCCTCTAGTATCATGATATTTCCAACTGAGTAAACACGTTGGCCCCAGGGCTCTGTACCAGCTGCTGTCCCCRCACATGGTGCAGTGTGTGTGTGTATGTCCCTATGGGCTAACAGGATAGAATATGCATGTTTTGGGTTAACATTAACTATAAATTGCATTGTTTGTGTGCCTGGAGCAATGTATGAAGCACATTGTATAAATCAGGAAGTTACACAAACATAAAACAGATATTTTTAAAGTGCTTTCCAAACCCAAACCTTCAGGCAAGAATATTAATATAGGCATCAATAAAAAAAAAGCCTCATGAAAAGGCCCCATTTCCCCAGTCATTGCAGAGAAGTTCCCATTGATGCCCCTTCTCCAAGCCACGCCTGGATGCTCTGACTGATGGGATTTCTGGGTTCCTTTCAGAGAGCATCCCACAGCCTTGTAGACTGGCTTGATAGTCCATTTAATTTCTCTGTCTCACTGACCTCCACATACAATCTTTTACTCATCTACATCCATCACTTCCCATCCCTCCCTGATGCGCATGCTCTCAGAATACTCATCATTCTGCATTTTTTAGGTTAGTTGTTATGAAAGCCTTGGTACACAACTAGAGTCAAAGTAACAAATTGACATATATTTAAAAAGCAAACAGAAAATATTCAATTGTCCAACTATGCAACATCTGCTTTAAAAATCTCTCGATTATTTCCCCAATCTAATTAGAGATGCCAGGAGAAATCCATACTTAGAAAACTATGCATCTCCATCTGGCAACAAAACAAAAGGCTTGGGGCAGAGTAAGGTGTTAGAGCAACCCAAGGTGCTTGCTGCTTTCCATCTTCCATCTTTTGGTTTGCAGCTAATGTCATATAGCAGAAGGGCCCAAAGACCAAGAAAGACAGCACCATGGAAGATGAGCAATATGAGAGCACAGTACCAGAAACGATTCAGCTGGCCTGGTATAAGTCCAGCTGCAGCACCACATATGCACCTTTGCATCGCTGGCACTGCAGCATATCGGCTGGAGACCAAGCAGTCTGCCGGACACCTTCAGCTATCTGCTCAACACGCAAAGGGAAATTACAGAGGGGAAAACGTGCAGTTTGCAGAGTACTCCATGACATCCTCACACCTCTCAGCCCATTCAAGTCAAACAAGGGTGCTGGTGACAGGGGACCAGACAAACATTCAAACCATGACCARATTGCAGCCTGGTTCTTGCCCATTGCCCTTGGCGCTTCCTTGGCTTAGGGTGCAGGGGGGAAATGAGCATTGGCATTTTCCAAGTATCTGCATTACCAGAAAGAGACATCAGTTGCTATAAACCTGCAACCCAGTGACTTGTTCTCCATTCCTGAATAAGGAACGGTCTTGTTAACAGTCAACAACCCCATACGGCAGATGAACTACCTTATTTCTCAGGTAAACGGGCAAGTCCAAACTTCTCTCAGTTCTTCTTCCAGGCTTCCTGCAARTGAGTGGTTTTCCAGTATTCCTAATTGTTTTCACAGCTATGAGACATGGATATTCTCATTTAAAAGAAAAAAAAAGTGACGATAACAGAGAAGCTCTAGAAAACAAGAAAAGAGCTGATAGACGAGGGCAGGTCAGCTGCCCGGGATGAGCTGCGATCACAGTGACGGGGATCCTTCRTTCCTCCCTCCCTTTCCTGGCAGGAATGTGTAGCAACTGCTGTGTCTAACAAACTGAACGAAGCATCTCCACAGTCACTTGAGAAAGATGTCTCTGGCCTTTTTCCCCTTCATTCTTTTTTTGCCCTAAGTTTCTCTTGAACAGAAGGGGATGAACCTGTTTCGCCAAAAAGGCAGGCTTTCAACCCAGCGCAGCGTGCAAGTCAAGACTGAAACAGGATGAGACCAGCATAAGCACCAGCGACACTGGGGAAAATGGGATGTAGGCTCCCAACCCACTTAAACCCTTCAGTCAAACATTACCCATGGTCAGTACGTAACAAAAATAGAGTGTTTTAACTCCCTCAGCCGGAAGAGAGGCACAGGACCATAGAAATAGCACACCTGGAAAAGGACAGGATGCAGAAAGGAAATAAATACATACAAAGCTGCATTGCTTCTCTGCAGACTGAAAGCATTTCACAAGCAATAGTCACCTATTAGCAGCCTTCTCCAGGCAATATGGAAGAGTCTTGTGCTTCAACCCCTCTGTAAATCAAGGAGGTAAATGGCATGCCTCTGTGAGGGTGTTGCCTGGCAAACCTATTTGTCTTATTTTGTTAGTGGTATCTGGAACAAGCAAAAGTAGTATTGACTTTTTCTGCAGTGTCACCAGATTTATTCTGTGCACTTTTTCCAATTAAGCAGTAAACCGCAAAGGTTAAGCAGCCAGTCAAGTCTGCAGTGCAACATACAGCTAAAGAGCAGATTCTGGCTGCGAATGACCTTGGGAAAAAGAAATTTTTTGCCTGAGCACAGTCACCCTGATGATCGGACTCCAAGAACCAGAAGGGACCAGAAGACACTTTGCCAAGTTTTCCGCGTTGACAAGCACTTAGATTTTGCTAGTTCGTGCTCTGTTCAGCCAAACAGTTTATGCTTAGCTAAAGAATACCTTCTAAAAAGGTTTCCAGTCTGGATTTGACAGTATTGAGAGATGATGAATCTGCCATTTGCCTGTGCAGTTTATTTCACTCCCTGACATTTGAAGATGTGACTTAAGCTTGTCTGGCATCAGCTTTCAGCCATCTTTTTTTTTTTTTTTTTTTTTTTTTTTTAAATGTCCTTCCCCACAGTGAGGGCTGCTTTGTGTTCTCGCTACACAGGCTCTTCTGCAGCGTAATCAAGTCATCTCTCAATCTGCTTTTTGACAAGTTAAACAGGCTGAGCTGTTTATGTTTCTCATGCAGTTTTTTTCACCTGTCCTTGAATCATTTTCATGACCTCCCCAGGTTTTAAGCCCCCTTTCAAAAACATGCACACCAGAATCAGAGAGCATTCTAGTACAAAAACATGCACAGAGGTAAAATCCAGCCGGCACTCTCATCTTCACTGTTCCTGCTTGTATCTCGCAAGACTACAATGAGTTGTTCTTGGTACAGTGTCACTGCTCAGTCCCTGCCTGCTCTGCCGGTACGGCCTTGCAGAATTTTATATGAAAGTGTAAGAAAACATTTTGTTTCAAGGGAGACAGCTTAGCAAACAATCCAGACCACTCTATACAACTCTCCCATCCTTAGTACTATTTACTATCCTGCCAATGGGCCTATCATCTGCAAATTTGGTAAGAATTAAATTCAAGTTTGCTCCAAATACAATGAAAATGCTGAACACAACCAGGCCTTCAAAACAGCCCATTGCCTTTGATGAGACTTTTTCTTGACAACTGCTTTTTGAGATGTGAAGCCAGTTCTCAATCCATTTATCACTATTATAAAGCATTACTTTTTTAGGGTCATGTTGTTCTAGGTCAAAACCCTTACATACTTACCACTTTTACCCATATACGTGCTTCTACTAAAACACAGAATAAAAGTGTCTGACAAGACCCATTTTCCCTAAAGCCTTCTTGACTAGTACTAATTATATTCTTCTCCTTTCATTCTTTATTAATTGAATCTCACTACCATCTTCCCCCTAATTCTGTCTAGGACTGACGTCAGATCAACTAACCAAAGCTCCCCAAAGTTAAAGCGACCACATAGGTGCACCACGTAGGGCACAGCGTTCTTTGGAGCATTCTCTTCCTTAAAGATATTTTCAGGTGTCAGCTGCATTGAAAGGCAGTTCTTAAGGATGATGCAGCTTCTGTGGCAGAACTGACTGTCATCAGGAACAGCATCTGTCTTAATCTTGGGGAAAATTAACCAAAAAAAAAAAAAAAGCATTGTCCCCTTCTCTCCCCTAAGGAAACACAGTCCCTGTCTTTCATGCTGTCTTCTGTGCCAGTCTAAAGCATGGATCTCTAAAGCCCTTTCCTTCTGCTCCTGACAGGTCTCTCTGTGCTCAGAGGACATCAAGTCTTGAAAATCCATGTTAGTTCTGCAACAGCTCATTGCAAGGTCACGATTATATAATTATCACCACCACACAGAGTTACCCTACAACAGATGCTTACTGAGCTGATCTTCCTGAGGGACGGAGTATGCCCCTTTCTCCGTTATCCTTACACTACCTCCTCTCCTGTCGCTTCCTTTCCTGCCACCTAGGTGCTCGGTATCTTCCTTTTCTTTTCCAGTTTCTTGCTTTTAATTTTCTCCTCTGTGTTTGTTCAGTTTGCTGAATGCTACTAAAACAGAGGAAAAACAAACAAACAAACAAACAAACAAACAAACCCCACCATGCATGTGCTAGGGCCCTTGCATACTTTAGAATTAATTGATATTGATTTAACCCTGAGATCAGAAATTGACTGAATTTCAATTCGATCAGCTTTGCTTCTAAATTAACCAACTGCTCCYCGAGCACAGAATATGTCGGTATCCAAAGCACATGAGCAGGCAGCACCAGCGCAGGCTACCCAGCACGCTCCAGAGCCCCACCAGCAGAACGCCCTGGTTAGCTTTTTTCCTTCCAAAACTTTACCTTGGGGTGCAAGTGCGTTTGGGGGCCGGGGAGGGAATCAGCTGGATGCTTGCTTTCAGGTTCCATTTGTTCCTATTGCAAAGCCTTGGGCAAAATAACATTTTGTATTTTCCACAAAAGACTAGTCCAAAGCTGAGCAAAGAGACTACATTTCCATTGCTTTTCTTATCTGAGCCAAGCGGTATGGATTGATTTGCATCCATGCTTCCTGCAGGATATTGATTTGGGCGCACTCTACTCTCCGGCTTCACGCCTGGGTTCCTCAGCAAGTGATTTATCTGCTTCACTCCAAAACGAGGCCCAGGTACAAACCAGCACTTAAGCAGCATGGAGAATTGACAGCCCTAGCAGGGAACAGAGAACAAACCAATCTGATAGAGCGGACGCACGCTTCAGAGCACGTTGCAGATCACCTAGAAGCTATCAGCAGAGATGATGGGGGAAGAGCATCGGGGATGGTGGCGTACGATTGAAGTCAGCATCCCGGGCCATCAGGAGCACGTGGCTGGGATAGGACAGGATCTGACAGCCTGCAAAGGAGATACGCTCTGAGCTAAGCTGTGGTTTACACAAAACCTGCCTGCACTATCCTTGGCTCAAATAAGATCCTGTGAGACCTTTCATTTTCCACAGCCACTAACTTCACTCTTAACGTCAGAAGCAGAGCTGATTCTTGCTTTCTTCCCCATGAAGGTCTGCCTCAGGGTGGAGATGGTGTGAGTCGGTTTTGGTCTGAAAACGAACAATATAGAACACCAAGTACCCATCTGTTCAGGGATATAGCACCTTCTGACATGGGAAAGGAAGGTCCCGAGCCCAACAACTGGTCTTTAGCGTGGCTGTGGGCATAAAGCAAATGAAGCAGAGGGAGCCTCAGCTCCAGATCTGGAGATCCTGCTGAAGCTCCACCACTTCCCCCACTTCCGTTCATTTTCAAATGTTCTACTGAGGAAAGAACCAAAACGTTAGCTTCTCTGCTTCAAATTTTGTCACCGCGTTGTTGTTTCTAATGGGCTTAAAATAAAAGATTGTTTTTCCTGTTTCATCAGATGCCGAATCCCTACAGCCRTATACTAAGAGAATCCCTTTGTCCAAATTCAAAAGAAAAAGCTTTCCCTGCTCCTTCCACGCACGCCGAGCAGAAGGGCCGCCGTGCCGCCCCGGGGGCCTCGCGGGCCCTTTGCATCCGGCACCCGCGTCGGGAGCCAGCCGGGCTCTCTTCCTAAGGGGATGCAGCCAAGGAAAAAATAAATACACACTGGACTGTCATTTCGGAAGGCAGTTTAACAAGATGAACTCAGTCGCGTCATGCCTGGGAAGCCCTGCCGCTGCACCAGGCGCTCCCTCCACTGACACCCTAACGGAGCGTGGATTACGAGCACCTAAAGACAGGCAGTTTGCGCTGCACTCCAGAGCAAGCCGGACCATCGCCACTGCCCGAATAACCCACCAGAAATGACGGAAGACGGCTGGGGACAAACAGACTGATGGGTCTGCTTGCTTTACTCCTCTTGTCCTAGATTCAGACACAAATACAGTTACACCCTTTCTTTCCAAATTAAACAGAGAGTCTCCTGTGGGACGGAAGAAATATTTTAACATGTTAATTCTTAATCTGCGTAGTTTAAGTGCAACCACAAGGCTGGAAAAGGACAGCTAACACTTCTTGCGAGAGCCAGAAAGAAGTTAAACTAGCAGGTATCCGTACTGCTTCGGCAGGGGCAGAAYGGAGCGAAGGCGCCGCAGTGCCACCAGGACGGTCCCAGCTCACACCGGAGCCGGGGACACCAGCTCCTAGCTTCCGGCCTTAAYGTATTCCCAGGTGCATCCCACCAATACTATATTTTGACGCAAACAGCTTTCCCCCACCTGGGCTTTACCGCAGCCTTTCCCACCCCACCGCCAGGCTGCGGTCACCCGCGCCCCGGCTCCGTGCCGCTGTACAAGTCGAGCCACCTCTCCCACAACTCATAATGTTTTCCTCTTCCTCCTCGCTATTAGAAAAGAGCCAAAAAAGGYTCATCGGATTTATTTTATTTCACTTTTTTAAGAGCAGGGGGTGGAAGGCAGCCGGCGCAGCCTTGCAGGCCGTCGTCCCTGCTTCGCCCCCCGCGCAGGGGACCGTAAGCACAGCAGACCTCCTCGCTGGCCCGCAGCACGGGGCTCACCGCATCGCTGCGCAAGGCACAGGAGCGCTGCAAGCCTTCGCAAAGCGACAGCCCTATTTTTAAAAGCCTCACAGTAGCTTAATTTAGGTAAGACGGAGCTAACCTTTTTCCACTTCCTTCCTCTAAATGCTAAAAATAAAACACAGCTCTAATGTGCACAGCCTGTCCTTTCCTCCCACCCCGTCCTTCCTCGCCAACCCCCAGCGAGAAAACCCCGGGAGAGGAGCATGCAGCCGAAATTTCCGCCTCTCCCACCGCAGGTGCGGGCAGGACAAGCATTGCAAACCACACGCCTCTTCTCAGCCTTGCCTGCCGTCTCCAGCAACCCTGCAATCCCGCCCAGGCTCCCCAATTCCTCAACCACTGCTAGAGCCACAGGCGCTTCCTTGTCCAAGTTGGTCTGAGCTACGGTTTGTTTTAAATCCAACTGTGCCGGGATTTAAGCCGGTCTCCGCTCCCGGTAAGACCTTATCACCTAACGCAGATTACACAGAGCACTGGTAAAACCATCAATTTAGCATCCTATCTTCTCGAAATATATTTTCRTATTTTAAAATATGATATTTTTCTGCTCCTTTGGAGGTTAAAATGAATAGTTCTCATGATAGTTTCATATTTTTCATAATTTGTCCATTTAAAAATATTTTAAATGGCCAGAATTTTCACTTAAAAATTTTACCCCAAAAAGAAAAAACCCTCTGATTTTCAACACAACTTGAGATTTTTTTTTCCCTCTTCACTGACAAAAGACAAARAAAGCTAAGAAATCAAAGGGTAAACATATATATTTCCACTGTCAATGGCTTTTTAAGAGACTTCTGACAACTATAAAAAAAATTTAGAACCATTTTAGGCTTTTCACCATAAAAAAAAATTTACAGCACCATAACACTACAAAAATGTTCATTTCTTTCAAAGTATTTCCTGGGAACTGTTTTGCTCRGTCTGACTCTTTAGCATTCTTTCCATGTGTCTCTATCTTGTTTGCGACAGCAGGATCCAAATAGCTTAGTCTGATGGCTGGTTCTGCATTTTTATTTTTACAAGAAAATGGAACACGCTGCCCCTTTCTCTTCCTCCAATCTGCCAGGCTTTGCAGGAAAGAGTCTGTGATTAAATGAAATGTCCATATGCACTCAGAAACACACCRTTAAAGAATTATTCAGCAGTCTACCAGTAAAACCACAGTAGTTCCCAGTCTGCAGCCCAGGGCCTTGATGGACAGACAAGCGTGTGATTGCTGACACTGCACCGACCGTCCCTTGCAGAGCCACATCTCGGACGGGCACATCCCAGCCCTTTGGAAGCAACAGCTGAAATTAGTGCTTTTCAGTCCATACGCAATTAATTAAATAATCTGGGTCATTCATTGTTAACTACTGCATTGCAATATTTATTCCYCAGAAAGCCAGGGAAATGCCAAACATAATACTACTAATAACCAGCAATGCTTTAAGGCARAGCGCTCTCAGTTCAAAAGTCTAAAACTTTGCGAACTACGAAGACCTGGGCCTTGGGAAAACCCGAGAAGCAGAGAGGGGAGCGGCGAGTTTGCTCGCCAGGGCCATCCCAGGGCTCTTGTCACTTCACAGGGAGGACGAGAGGTAGAGCTGGTCCACGTCCCTGCCGCTGGAAGTCCTCGGGCAGACCAACAGAAGTTATAATATCTAGGGCAGGATAACTACTTAACTACAAGAGAGCTGAAGAACCAGAGTGCTCTGCCCCAGTTCTGCCATCCATCTTATGCTATTAATAACTCTGAGGACATCATCTCGGTCCAGCATCTGAAATATGAATGAGTCTGAGCCACAGAAAATTTCTCGATTTAGCAGAGGATCAGAAATATGAGGTAACTTCACAAAAGTAAAGTAGCTAGGAAGCGTCATCCTAAGAGGATGATGGCATCAGATGAAAGAGCTGCCCTGCCTACACTTCGCTAACCGGGAGGCATGGCAAKAGGCTGGCTGTCCCTCCCGAGCCCTCTGAACCCACCTGGCTGCTAATTTTACCTGCTCAAAGAGTCCCGAGTCCTGCACTTGCACTCAGTCACTCTTTGGAAGAAAGAAATGGCAGAATATCTAAGCAGCCTAAAGCAGGTGCCTTTTCCACCTGCAAAAGAGGATCCTGAGCTCATGAAACAGCAAAAGCTTCTCAGAAACCAAGCAGCAGCTCATCTGCAGGGCAGTCTGTGAAGCTCAGCTTCATGMGTTCTGTTGTCACTCAGGAGTTTACTCTTAAGTCGAGATCACATCTCAGCCCTTTTTTTCTGGGGGCACTAATTTGGGTCTCTCTCTCTCTCTCCCCCCAGAGAGGTCTTTTCACAGGATGTGCAGGGACTGCATATCTTGAGGACTTACACTTCTGCATTAAATTTGGCTGAAATGGGAAAGCATGGGCTACGGTTATACGACAGACAGAGTGAGTGGAGAGGGTGAGGACAGTGCTCTTGTATTAAGTACTGAAGAAATAATTTCCTCCCTCAAATTCACAGCTAAGGCAGGTTAAGCTTAGTTTTGGTAAAGAAAGTGCGGGGGAAAACAGCTGACAAGCCCAAATTACAACAAGTTTTTCTTTCCTTCTCTTTTGTCCCACTGAAGCACAAAAGCCTCTTTCAGGAGCGAGCCACTTTGTCAAGACCATTTGTGCATGTGAACACAAAGAGCAATGGTCTTGACACAAAAAAATGAGTCACACAACCCTTGTTCAACTGTTAGAAACACATTTAAAAAAACCACAGCCACATTTTCTTCAGCAGGCATGAAGCCATGCAACCCTGCAGTCATTCATAAGCTACAATCACTGGGCAAAACTTCACTTGGGATATCATCTGATTTATGTTGTGCTGGCATTGTAATTACTTCAGCGTATTTTCCTTAAGGAAATGAACAACCAAATTCCCAAGGAGTTGACTTGAACTGTACACACTGTTTAATAACTTGAGCCCATTTGGAAGCAATTATTTGATCCACCGTGGAAGTGGAGACGGGGAAATGACGGTCTGGTCTCCAGAAAAGTCAAACAATTTCAGACATTCAGCTTCTGATTTCAGGCAATTTCACCAGATAGTATAACTATCTGCATTAGGCTTCACAAGAGGCACTTTTGGTAATATCTGTAGCAAATTCTAAGCAAAGAACRAAGGTGAACACATTTTTCCCCACTGATTCTACACATTGCTTCAATTCGCGCAAAGGCTTCCTTGACAGTCCCCACAGCCGGGAAGTGCCTGCTTCACCGCGCAACTACCGCATCTCCCTATAGATGCACCAAAGGGGAGATTTTCCTTCCAAGCAGTGCAAAGGAGGAGGGGAAGGCCTCTCCCAAGCCTGCCCGCGACACACAACCGGCAAGCGTGGCRTGACGAGGACGGCCGCGTGTCGCGAGAGCCGGGGGAGCAGCCCGGCGCTCGCTGGCAGGCGGCTGGAGGCTTTGGCACAGCAGCAGCCAGACTCACTAATTGGCTCTTCTGACTTGCAAATGAGAGCTCTGCTCTTGCAAATGGGTCCACTGTGCTCATAAAGGCTCTCTCATCTGGATCCCTTTTCAGGATGAAGGATTATTTTAACGCAGCTGAAACGCCTGGTGCTGTTTGGGTGGCATGGAAGGAGAGCACCCTGCCTTTCATGACCATCATAGTAATTTGGCTGCAGGCATCTCTGGACAGCTGGGAGACAGGATTAGGTTTCCTGTGCCCAGAAGCAAGGCAGGACTATCCCTCATACTGCAACGGTAGCCTAAGATATAAGTGATTCATGGTTACTTTGAAATCAAAGTGGCCAAAACACTGGGATTGTATCACATAGCAAACAGTCCCATCAGTCATACTACTTTGTTCCTGACAGGTGTCTTCAGCTGGTGACAACTCAAGCCATTAAACACAGAGGAAACACCATCCAGTACCCAAAACGCAGAGGCACTGGAATTCAATTAGCAACCTCCTAACAAAAAAATATATATGTGTGTGTGTGTGTATATATATATATATATATATATGAATATGATTCAAGCAAAATTTTCACAGCCCAAACCCTAAAGACATGCACTCAAACTCTCATCCAAGTGATAAACTCGCCCACAGACAAATATGGCAGACGTTACTGCCTCCTACATCTGTCTCCTGTATGTGCAAAAGGAGCACTCAGATATTAAAACAACAACAACAAAAACAATGATTTCAAGCGGCTTGGGAAATTCAGTCCATTGTTTGTTTAAGCAGGGTATTGAGGCTTCCAGTAGAGGAAAAAATCCATCAGCCAGAGCTGGAAAATAGGCATAAGGTCTTCATCTCTGATGAAAGATGTTGGAGGACGGGGGAACCCAACCAAAGTATCATGCTTGTTTAAAGATTACTTTGGATTAGAGAATAAAAGCCATTAATGCAGCAGCTTCATGTGTTTGAAGAGCAATACCAAGAGCTAGTTTTAAACAGTTCTCAATTACCAACCATTAGACAATGGAAGAATTGGTTCTTGGAATTTGAGTTAATCACTCACATCGTAAAACGGCTGCACACCAGCCCATCTGGTTGCTGGCCATCATTTATGAAAGCTGGACAGCTGTTTGTACCATGGCTATACCATGACTGACACACACAYGGCAACAAGTTCATCAAAACTCCACTTTTACGCCAAATATTTCTAAATATATTTTGTAGCATCTTGCTGATTTCTGTATCTCTCTACCAGGGTAGCAGGAAACAGGATAGGCCAGATGAAAGAAAGAACCAAGTACGTACTTGTGATACAGCCAATACAGATACAGTTTTGCAGACTGCGCTACCAGCTCAGGAGAATCCAATATGCATTATGGAGCAGCATGTATCTCTATTTAGGGGAAAAATAATTCTACCATAAATAACAAGAAAACGTTTGATGGAAAAATCTCTTTATAAAACGTGCAGGCAACAGTTTACCAGCAGCAGTGGTTCAGCAAGGTCAGAGCAGGGCATTGTACATTAAATTTGCTTATAAAGTACCTGGGTCTGCATAACTTACCTGCTTTTTCTACCTGCAGTTCTAAAATTTTACGTTTGTATTCTCATACTTCAAGAGTGGGTTGACACTGGAATTTCTCAGGAYGAATACTGGCAAGGTCAGAGAAGTTAATTTAAGATGCAGCACAATTCCCTTCCATTACTAGCTGCATTCAGAGCAYTGGATCACTCTGGTATATACAATAATCGTCCTGGCAGCCTGCGTGCACCTAGTCACAGCCCAAACTTTATTAGCACTAGAGTGAAGCTGTGGGAACAGGCTCCAACCTTCGCGTTTACTTCAACTAACATGGAAACAAATGCAACGAGGTACAGACAGACTCGCACATGCAATTTTAAARCTGAACTTCAGAGACAGACCCTAGGTCCCAAACCATTCACACTCTCGGATCAAAAAYTACAAGGCACACTCAGGAGTGATACAACATCTTTTCCTCCTTCTCTTGCCTGAAAAGCCTTGAGTTCAGGGTTCGGTGTTTCCTTGGCAACAAAAAAGAGCATCACAACGGCCTCCTCACTAGCAAATAGCATGCAAAAACGTGTCATTTGTTTTCTCYAGTGTCTTTTATTGCTAGAGAATAAGCCTGAACTCAGAAGTCTCCACTCAAAGATGAAAATAGATATCCATTATTTCTATTCAAAATTTAAGCATCTTTGGAGTGTGTAAGCTTGTCCAGAGAGAGGCAGTAAGGAATTTTAATTTAATAAAATAAAATAAAGCTTACTGACGTTCACCTTTAAAAGATAAATTATAGAATTTGAAGAGTTCRGGGGAAAAAAATGCAGGTCATAAATTTAAAATCCACATTTTAGATTCTACTAATACTCACTTTTGAAAAGCATTAGAAAAGAAGATTATAAATTTAATAATGCAACACGGGAGGAATTCTCCTCCTCCCCAAACAGAAAGGTAATTTGTTCTTGCCTGTAAATTGACTTTCTATTACTGTCATTAAACCAGCATAATGTGCTAAATTTGGCTTTGCCCCACCACAGCCCTGTGGCAGCCCACAGCRAAGAGCTCATCAGCCCAACCATTTACCCAACATCCTAATGAGGAGGGCAGGACAGTGGACGACCACCTCCAGGCATGATGGAGCTGCATCTCCCGTCCACAGGACACCGTGGCTGCTGGACACTGACAAGGGTTCAAATAGCAAGTGGGCAAAATTAATGGAAAAACCAATAATAATAATCAGGAGGAGAGGAAGGCTAAGCCACAAACTGCTGGAGGCTGGGCCAGCRCCCTGGAGAAGCACCCCAACAAACCTGGGCAGCTGCTGCTAGCTGGGCTACAGGGCTGGGGGGCATTTATAAAACGGGCCAAACTCAGGACTGCAGGTGTGGGCTTTCTAGGGAAGACACCAAGCTCCCGCTTTCAGGTTTCGCGGTCTGCCATATAGCAGGGTGTCACACAAGGCTGGAGGGAAACCCATAGTGCTGGTGGCTGGTGATGAGGATGTCAGGCTGATGTCTTGTCCCACCACTCATTTCCCTCATRGGTTTCCTCTTGCGGGGTGAGATTTTTTCATCTCCCCATCTCTCTCTGGATACCTTTGCAGATGAAAAACCTGTTACTTCTTCCATTTTGCCACAACACAGAAGTGAGATCACGGTCCTCATCTGACAGCACTCCTCTCCCGTTCGTTTTATAAGCCGCTTTAAGTTTCCCTCCTCTGTAGCTCTCTCGATAGGTTTAGCTGATGTCCTGTGTGTCCTTCCTTCTCTTCCGCTTGTGCCCAGCCTGCTGGGGCAGGCCCTTGCCCCAGTGTAGACACCAACGCTCCACCTCACATGCCAACGCTTGTGTTCGTAACTCTGCACGTGCCCGGGCCACCAGGGCTGGCACGCCATGCCCACAGGAGGATTTAGCTAGCAGTGCCAAGATTAAAACCTATATTCAGTGAAACAGCTCCATTAGAAGAACGTTCAAGTCGTACTGTCTGTGCCATATCCCACAGCTCTTCTCCTTAAGTTACTGAAGGGTTATGACACATTTTAATAATAAAAGAAACCTCTTTGCCRCTTCTCAGCATCAGAAATATTCCTCCCGTCAGCCTTTTACCAGTAACATACCTGCTGCAGATTAATTCTTCTATCATTTGCTCTTTTTCTTTTTTAACCTGTTTTCACTCWTACTTTATTTAGCAGGCAGCTGGAAGACTTACTCACATCTTAGTTACTTCTGGAAGAAATAAGAGCAACTAGCTCCTGGGAAATGAGTTTACAGCAAATAATCTGTTGAYGGTTCTTGTCTCTCCTTTGTTTGTGGATTGTCCAGAGTTTAAAAGAGCTGGTATTTGTTCAAGATTACTGAAGAGTAAGATTGGTCAAGGCACTTGGGAGATGCCCTGTTCCTGAGCAAGCAGGTTCATGTGCCAGTTCAACGCTAGACTTTCAAGCACTGATGAGGGGCTTTGACAAGACGTGTCCTTTGCTCCATGACAGGACAGTTCTCAAGAGTACCAGATGACTCACTTCCTGCAGGCATCAGTATTTGCTTAAAATTCCCCATTTTCCCAAATGTTCATTCAAAGAAGCTCAATGGTTGGGATAACAACAGAAAACAAACACAAAGGGACTCACGACAACCGAAGCGAATCTTTTTGCGAGTCTGACATACGCACAGAAAGCGTTTTGCAGTCATCACCAGACCCTGCCTTTAGTCTCCCTGCTGAGACAATTTCTAGGTCATAATACGTGCAGATGTTTGGAGGTCTGTGCCTCGTCCTACTTCAGAGAAGGAGCTAGCATTTGGCTTCTGCTCTGGCTGCCCACTTCAATTAGAGTAAACTAGGGCTATATTTGATTTGAAGATACTACTACATTTTAGCCCTCTAGATCCATGGACAAGTAGTTCCTTCCGGTATCCTGTAAGTCATATTGCATCTCAAAGTGTCCTTCTGTTGTATCACTTCTCTTTAGGGATTTCACTTTACCCAGCATGACTTGGCCCTTCTGAATGTCATATAATACTTGTCTTTTTCATATATTTTCTATTACAGATCATGTGTCTTTCTCTCTCCCCCCCCCATTTTACTGTTGTATAAAAGATCTTTTGCTCCCAACATACCCCCTCTTTTGCACAGCTGCTTAATGAACCCAAAGCGTGACATTTTCTCCTCCGCAGCAAGGTATACAAGAACCTGTAAATCRCCACTGTGAGATGAACCAGGAAACCCAAAAGGCAGCGAGCCCTTCCCACCCATGAGCCCCAAAGTCTCAACAGCACCCCCTTCACATTGCAAGACTCGGTTTGTACTGAACTAATCAGCAAACATCACTAGACAGAGCTAGCATCAACTGCCAGGCAAATACTACAGCTTAATTCAGGGCACCTATTAGCAGTGACGTAGGCAGATCCTCTCTCTGTCATTTCACATGAGGTACCACATAACTATAACTGAGAGGGGAGTTTTTAAAGATTTATCAAAATATCAACTTTATAAAGTGTGTATAAACTTCTGTAAACAATATATAAACTTTCACAAAGCCCAAAGAGATGCTCTCATTTTTGATACCTGGTTTGCTATCTGTACCTAGCTATTTGGCTGCTTTGGGAATATGATAGTTCCAGGATCTAAGTGGATGTAAATCCTAGAGAGACTTTCARGAAAGCTGTACAAACTCCTCTGATGTCACCCACACAGGAGGCTATGAATTGGCACCAGTATTTGTCAACATTTTTGTTTTGATCTTTTGGCAAACAAAACCACCCTCTGAAACRCTTGCAGGCAGCAAAGATAAAAAGCAGTAATGAATAAAGACCAAAAGAAGTTTGAAGGGTTTATTTTTACTAAGTAATCAATACCTTCTGGCAGTCTTCCTCTGGCTCTAATTATATCAGTGAGGACAGTAACCCTTGGCAGTTTTTGTACACTGCTTTACAAACATTATCTAATTAAGCATCACAATCCACTTCTGAAAAAAGAAAGCATGATCTAAAGCTCTTCTGCAGAGAGAGAGGATGAGTCTTGGGAAGAGATACTGACAAAACAAGGTTAGAATTTAGGAGCTCCACTTTTTGCATGCCCAATCTACTTAACCACATTGTCCCTCTGGGACCAGCTACGGGGAAATGGTATATTGTTCCCACAATATGTGTTCACATTTGCAATCTGTGCTTAGCACAGCCCTTGGTTTTACTTTGMTGTGATGCAGCATTAGGACAGCTGTTCAAGCCAACTCATTAATAAATCAAAATGACAATAAAGCAGTTGGAGGGAGATGAATTATTGAACTCAAAGCAATTTAGTGCTCAGAGAGAAAACCAAACTGTACAACCTAGGAGCTACTAAATGTGGAGTCTGATTTGCTTCAGGACAGTTTTATTGATAAGCTGTAGACTGTCAGTCCATTGAAAACCCGRAAGAGGAAACCCTGCATCTCATCTCTTCATTAAAACATGGTAAGTGAATTCTATCTATGAAATAATACCCCTTTTTAACGACATTGGTTATTTTATACAGTTATCTCTCTTCTTCACTCCACTGAAACCAAGAGGTGGCTCTATCACTGAAGCACTAAACACTGTGGGCCATGCTGTCAAGTGAAAGTCACATCCCCAGAGCTATACCGCTCTACTCTGGCAAAGACATTGAGGTCACTGCTCTGGTACCTAGCCATATCAGTGCATTTGTACTGTTTCTGCACTTTTCAGGTGTAGCCCAACACTTGATTACAACTCCTTAACCAAGAGGTTGGCGCTCCTCCTTTTGATGTGGCAGACCTGTGGTCCTACCATGGCTTCTTCCTCATCTCTTACACAATCAGYGTAACCAGCTTGTTTTTACTTCATGCTGTCCACTTCCTAGAACATCCCAATCCAGCAGTGAATGTTCTCAAAATGGAAAACAAAAGCACACCACTAAACCCATGCAGAGAGCGCTCCTCTGTAGGTCACGGGGAGATAAAACTAGTGATAATCCACAAGTCTGACTGGATAACCTTCAGTGGCCTTTTTGACACCACCTGTCGATTCACCACTGACACCCTGCAAATGATGGGCAGATGACAGCAACCCATTTACTGATCTCTCTATTCCACCTAAATTCAGTTTCTATCACTAGCCTTGCAAAGGGGTCAGCTGAAATTTCTTAGATACAATGTTGTCCTCGAGATGTATTCTTCTCCTTTCACAGCTGGCTATTCCCATTAACTCCCTGTGCAATGCAGCTTGGGCACGTGCATCCAGGAGAGAACAGAACACTTCTAAACCCTACCTGCTAAAAATCAAAAGAATCCTACACAGACTGTTTTATTACAATGAAAAGATTTTCCTATAAAGCATTATAAATAAAATAGCAGCTGCATTAAATAGTCTTTTTCTCCCCACATTTGCACTTAACAAACACAGAATTGTATTTAAAGTTCCCAATTATAAAGCACCGTGTAATATAAATCTATTTCTCATACAGAGTGATTTCTCCCACAGTGTCAGAGTGCATTTCATACTGATACATTTCATATAGATGGTTTGATTTTTGAAGATTAACAGATCCCTTGTATGCACCTATAATAATGACGTTACTGATGAGATGAAAGTTGCCATAGACATTTTGTTGAGAGCTAATTATTTACTGCAGTTTCAAATTACTTACAGTTGACACCCTAGGTTTCTGACTTTGTTAAGGTGCAGAGCTGTCTCAAGCCAACAAACCCAGGAGATTTAACAGGATTCTTGACTAAGATGAATGAAGAAGGCTCACAGGAATCTCTAAAATTTCTCATACCTTTCAGGAGGGTTTGTACTGGCTGCCTGCACTCGAAACAACAACCCCTGGTTCATTTGGTTTATAAAGCACCTATCCATAACGCAGGGTGAAGTCTAATGATTAAATACAGGAATGATAAATGATAGCTGCATCTCAAGATAAAGAGGTAGATCACAGTAAATTCAATCAAACAGGCTTCTTCGACCATTTCTAATGTGGGAGAATTTTCCCCTGAGCTCATAAATACTTCTTATAAGCTCACTTTCTTGGCTGTCTTCTTATTTTTAGTGCACCTAGTTATTTCACATGCCCCGCATTTTAAGAAAAAATGTCCCCAGAGAAAATACAACATCTGGATACTCCAGAAAATTCTACTGGTATTAACTCAGCTTTTAGAAATAGCATTATTATATGTGGTATATTTGGGGGATAACCTCTAAACACTCCTATTTAAAGACCAAAGTTATTAAAGACATTTAGGCTTCTGATAATGTAGACAGACACTGAATCAGTGGGAATTGGCTCCTGGGGCACTACTTAAAGCTCCAGAGGCTTACGTCTTCCTCTTCTTGCATCTAAATAGACTAAGGCCAGATTTGCAGAGCTAAGCACATAACCCATGAGCAGCATTTCCTCTTCCGCAGAGCAAAGATGGCCTTTTCAATGTAGCTGCATATGGGAACAAGACTTGTCCATCTCTCTTTTCCATCCTCGGTACCTTTTGAACCTTTTAACTACACCAGGCAGGGAAGTCAGGTTTCAGAGATAGTATATTCCCAAAGTTTCATGAAAACTAGCACCCATGGACATGGGAAAGATTCAAATTTAGCGCCCCGCTGAAGGAAATGCCAGTTCTAATCCAGCCTCTTATCTGCCACAAGAAGCAACAGCCAGGTGACTGGTTAGGACAGACTTAACTCCAGATATGCCCAAATTGCAGCCTGCCCATCCAAATAGGCTGCAGATGATGGCAGGAGCTGGCAGTGCCTCACAGGGGGTGCTCAGGAAGAACAGATGTAATTAGTTCAGCTATGCCTGGAGCAGTCCTTAAAAGGTAGGGGGGGAAACGCAAACAAATTGAAATGTAGACTTCCAAAAATGAGTCAAAAAACAGTTTAAACTGAGTTCTTAATCTGTTCTCTTCCCACTCACACATTATTCCAGTTTCTGTGTTTTTACAGTCA
This sequence comes from Apteryx rowi, assembly GCF_003343035.1. NCBI lineage: Eukaryota > Metazoa > Chordata > Aves > Apterygiformes > Apterygidae > Apteryx > Apteryx rowi. Next base: position 809,888 of record NW_020447195.1, on the reverse strand, counting down.
GATTCACCTGTTTGAAAAAGGATTTTTCTTCTCTCCCAACAGAGCATGAAAGACCCAAGGAAGCTGGGGGGAAATCGCTCGCTGTGCAAGGAAACAGAGAAACCGAGTACGGTCCTGCTAAAGAATCATGAACAGAGAAACTTAAAACAATTACATTTCATTAGTTATTTCCAACTCTGTTGTCATATGGAGGCAGTAACAAGAAAACATTACTTTCGACAATAATGAGCTTTTAAGAAAAAAAAAATAGAGAAACTGCTTCCTCCAAAGTTAGCCATGTTCTTCCCAATGAGGAAGAGGGAGCTGATGCCCTCCATAGCTCCGTATCTTCAATGAAACGCATATACCACAAATCAAAGTTTAAGGAATAATTTCATATAGAATCCACAATGCAAAATTAACAGGAAATTCTCTTGATAGCTGAAACCACACATTCAACTCACTCAGCTGCATTCAAATTTCCTTTTCCTGCAGCTCTGCTTCAATGTTCCTAATGGAGAAATTATGTCAGCTGCAAACTTGGTCAAACCATTTCAAGAGTAGGATGGCACTTCTACACTCACATCCGTTGTCTTGTATGAATTTGAGACAGATCTTGACCTTTAAAAACATGTTAAGATACAATCTTGTTTCCTCCAGGACGCAAAAGGATAGATCCCAGAATGGCTGTAGGCCCACTTTGGATGGAAAGCACAGCTAGGAACACCTTGAGCACTGATCCCAAAACATCAGAGATGTGCAGGATGACCCTTGCCAGATACTACAGCTAAGAGAAAATTCAGAGTTTGCTTACAAATCCTCAACAGTATATTTATTAAATATATGCAGAAATTCAATCTCCTTGAAGATTAGAATTAAGAAACAATGACAAGAGACCAGAGAGAAAATCCAGTCCCAGCTCAGGCACAAAGTCAGTATTAAGACAAAAGAGAGAATCCTAGGTCCTCCTCTAAGCAACGTACAAGCTATATGTCTTGAGCCTTCTTTCATATACAACTATCATTGTAAACCAGTTTCCAATCACTAAGAAAAACAGTTACAGTACAGATTTAACTTCCTTAATCACAGGAAGAAGAGCCACCCATTAGCTATTCGATTCAAGGCAATTTTGATACTACCACCTGTAACAAGGCTCAAAATAGGAATAAATTATCTCATAGTACTTCAATGGACTGCATAAGAGCTGCTATTTTGATGGTAATCATTAATATTAAAGATAGAAGATGAATCTTGAGTCATCAAGTCAACCAGGAAAGTGCCTCAGTGGATGATCATACAGACCTAAGCCAAAGTCTAAGAAGAAACACGTCTAACCCAAGAGCCAAAAAATCTGTTGATATAAACCCACTTTTGGAGTATCTGAACAAAATATTCTCTCTTGCTTTGGGGCAGCCATTACAGAGTCACAATATTTAGTCAACCTTTTACTTCTACAGTCATTAATCATGCACCATTTAACTACTGGCTTGTCATTTACTCTCCTAATCCTTTTCAAATCCTTCTGCTTATTTTCGCATCTTTTCAATCCCATTCTGTGTGTCTTGCTAATTACACTCCTTCACTGTCACAGACAGTTCCAACACAGACAAATCGAGCCAGAGGTGGTTTGATCACTTGCTGTGTTATATGCCCAATGAATCATTCGCTATTACGAAATATAAAATATAAACCATCTTACTGGAAGATGATAGAATATACTTAATTATCCAGACAGGTACTTAGCACTCTAAAGGAGGAAGGGTGAATGACCATTTGGTGTTGCACTTGAATACAATGTTTCTAAGCCTGTAAAAAAGAACAATCAGAAAGGGAAAAAAGTGCCCAAGATTTCAGTTTTTTCAAAGTAAAGAATTTTGCTCCTTTGCTGATAGAGGACTGTTATTTGCAAATCTACCATGTCCTGAACCAACCATTCCTGCTGTTCACAGGAGACTCACAGTTTCTAAGAGTCAGCACACGAGCCCAGCATGGAAGAGCTGCAAAGTGACAGATGCCAAAAATGGGTGATAGATGAATGAGAGAAGCAGACATCACCTGGAAATTTAAATACAATTCAATTATTCACGATCAAAAGGAAGAGGAGAGGCAATGAGAAGAGATGGAGAAGCAAAGGCAGAGGGAGGGAAAAGAAGGAACAGAGAAAATAGATGGCTGGAGGCTGTGAGCAGCAGTGGACTAGTTTCTGGAGATACCCAGAACATTAGAAAACCCAGCCAAAATTTACAGGCCCATAGATTTATTTCCAGCAACCTTTTCAGAGGTGAAGCTGTAGATCCCAGCAAGATTCAGACTAAGCAATGCAACGCTGAGCCAGCTCCATTCTGAACACTTGTTCTCTCGAATCTCAGTTTTCATTTGATTTTTACAGTGAGTCTTGACCTATTATGCTGGTGATGCAAACCTTAAAACTGCATGCACCTAATGCAGAAGTGAGTCTACTGAGAGCCTGGAAGAGTAACTGTCTCAGTCATCCCAGAGGACAGTTAACAGAGGCCACAGAGGATCAATTATATGGACAATCGTTAGCTACCGATAAACCATCTTCAAAAAAGATGGCTGGAAGCAATCAGCACTGTCACCTCCTCAGCTCCAATCTTGGAGGTGGCTAGCAGCCCACACCAAGGAAAATGTTCAAAACTCAAGGGGGAACTGAGCTGAAAGAACTTAGTACAACTTGCAGAGCACAATCGATGCAGTTTGTGAAAACGACACTTCCAGGGGAGACTGCAGCTAGGGCAAAGAGCATCCATTTTTCTCTGTTTGACCCAATCTGGTCTCAGAGGAGGAAAATTCACATCACCCAACTTCAGGCATGTAGCTCAGGCAACTGGACTGCAGAGCTCTCTATAGAGTCATCTGAAGGAAACAAGCTCCTAATCCGCAAACTCTAAACCGTCCTCCAGAGGTCCTAGTGACCAGATGTCATCTGCAAGCTCGTAGGATGAGATTGTTGCCCAAAATGTTCAATTAAAACAAGTAAAGGACTAAATACCTCCCAAAGTAATCAACTCTACTCAGGAAGCTGTTGGACAGCTTCCACTTGCCCCTAGAAATACATATTTCTTGATGCAGAAGCCCATGACCGCGGCAGTTCCCCAGTACGCTCTCATCGTGTAACTCATATCAGCAGCTCCTTATTAATTCAGAGCGTGTATCAGTCTTCAAACACCTTTTGCCATCAAGAAGACCTACGTAAAGTGATAAAGAGGAATTTTTATGCATAACAACTGCAAGAACTTGCTGTAAACACAACATTTGGCAGCACAGGGAGGTTCCTTTACAGCATCATCTGTTTTTATATAYACCTAATATTTTCAGGTTTTCAAACGATTGTCACTGTGTTTGTAGAGGCTGTTAATGAAACTCATTGCTAAATGCAGTTACAATTATGTAGCTATTAATACAACGTGACATCAGTTATGCCAGTTTCCGAGTGAATCACAGTTGCAAACTTGTAGGTGTTCGATAGCTGGTTGTCAAGTTGAAATAGAACAGTGTTAAATATAACCCAAATCTGTCCTAGTTTTTCGATTCTTCTTTCCCCCTTTTCGCACAACAGCCTTAGCGGACTGAACACCTGCCAGTCTGAGGAGATGAGCACTGGAGTATCAAGAGGGGGGAAACAGTGTGACTGTTAGACTACTTAGATCATCAAGTTTTAAAACGTCCGCTTTTGCCTGCAATTTCACTCATGTCTGAAGACTGTAAGAGCTTAAGAGATCAGGTCAATAAATCTTTTATAATGTCTAAACCTTATAAAATGTGCTTAAATCAAGATGCTATGCTTTTTTTTTCCCTCCCTTGCAAACTGAAATAAAAGACTAAGAGTCTCTCCCCACATAGCTGTTCAGCGTTAGAGCAGGCAAAAACCTGTTTCCAAACCATTTATGGAATACCAGAGGCCAAATGCTGCTTGAATCTGCATTACCGACACTTGCGGAATACCTTTGTATTGGTCAACCTGTAGATAAAAGCACTTTCTTAACAAAACTGACAGAAGCTTGGGAAATTATTAATGAACATTTTGATGAATGAAACATTTCAGTCCACCATATTGTCGCCTCTTCAGGATTCACTTTCCTCCCATCTCTCATGAATATAAAGATAATATCCTGTACAGCTGGTCTGTGGAAACCCTGTGTCTTAGGGCTCTAGGGAAAAGGTGTTTAGGGAAATAGGGAGTTTCATAGATTTTAGGAAATTAAACAAAATTAACTTCCTGATTTTCACAGTCAATCTGTCCTACAAGCTTGCAGTCTCTTTGCAGCAGATGGCTATAGCGAACAGACTGCGAAAACAGAGAGTCAAACTCACCACCTAAAACGGACTGCGAGTAATTTGCCTGGTTTTATTCCTAGAAGAACAAGCCAAATTCTGCCTATAAGTTTATAGAAAGCTAACTTGGTATTCTCGAATGACTCAAAGTGGAGCACTGGGCCAAACCGGACAACCAAGAATTATTGCTCTGGAAGAGTCCAGAAGTGGGTCCTAAAGAACAGATACGATAAAAGTCAAGTTCTTTTTCCCTTGTTTTCAACCTGTACTGTCTCTAACCTTCCATTCAATTACCTGCCTCATTCCCTTCAAATGAAATTCTTTAGACCAGATGTCAAAGTCATAAGTCCAAGTTTTATCACACAATCCCTTTATGCTACAGCAATAGCAACAGCCTTGCTGCACACTTGCATACCTAGCTTGCACATCCACAGCTGATGCATCTTAGGTGGGCAAATGGCTAATTAGGTGAATAAGTGTCTCTTTGCCCATACAATTTTCATAAACCATGCACACACACAATAGCTAAACAACTGCTTACACACAGGTTGAAAAATGTTATTCCTTCCTTATTCTTGTTTACAGCACAGTGTCTCCTTCCTTGCAACCAAGATCACCTTGCTGTACTTACAAGCAGAAGCGAAAAGCATGAGTGTTGGAATGGCCATGGACTGCAACACCAAAAATATCTTTACCTTTATTATGCCCTTTATTTTCTTGTAAAAAATTCTGTTGTTTATGAGAAAATGTAGAGAACAGTTTTCCCTAAGTCAAGAAAAAGGAGACGAAAAACACATGTCGTCTGCACAGCAGAAAAACCCCATGATGCTAATACTGGGAAACATCACCTGGTAGAAATACATAAATACAGAAAGAAAAGGGCAAAAAAAATGGAGAGAGAGGGGAATACTGAGGAACATTTTTATTGCAGAGGCAGCAGCAGGAATTGAATTACTTATAGGCAGGCTAAAAACATGGATAGAGACAAATGAATCCAGGAGATAACCCTGTTTGAGACTGCGTCCAAAGACCTCAGGCTTCTGCCCCAGGGGAGTCGCGTGGTCAGCAGAGTCAGAAGCAGCTGAAACACCTTGCAGAGGAATAGGAGCAGAGAGCAGAGCYGTCAGGGTGCATACGGAAAACGGCACTAAGCTTTTTCCAGACTAAAAGGTTTCAATAGGAAGCACGACTGGAATGTTTCCACGAACTGAGCAATCTTGGAGCTGCCCGACAAAGACATGCTAGATAAGAGCCCAGRTGCCCGAGATGTCACCTACAAACCAGATATTCCAGCAAGAATATCAGAGAGAGAGTTGCTTTTTTGCGGCAGCAGCAAACTAAAACAGCTGCTTTTAATCTGAATTATGCGAGAGGAAAGCAGGAATATCTGCCTTATTTAAGGCATTCATAATCTCATCTCTTCGCTGTGCTCAGCCCCCTAAATACTAGCAGTCGCTAACCAAATCTGGATGATTTGTACCATGGCACTCGTAACGGCCCCAGATGGGGAAAGGAAGTACAACCATGACAGCATGCGCCGCTACCACAGTACAAGAACAGGTGTCATGGGATGCTACCGTTGCCATGGCGATGTCCTCGTACTGTGCCACATTTTGACAGTGTCTGTTTTATGAGAAGCAGCGCCGATGTGGCTGACTGCAAAGCCTGCAGAAAGCGGCTCTCGGAGCTTCGTCGTGCTTATTGCTGCAGCCAGCAACCCATGCAAACTGTCGGGATATTGGATTTTGACCAAACAGGCAGCTTGGTTTTCCAAAGTGCATGAGGAAGCTTAACAGAARCAGTTCCATAAATCACGCTTTGATTTAATACGAGTTGTCTGTCAGGCTGAACCCTGGATTGCACGCCTACTTCCAGCATTTCTTGCCCCAATTTCCAGAACAGCATTTCTAACAGTCCTTCGCTGACTTATTTGAATTGCAGGATCTAAATAAGAGTCTGTTCCTGGGCTTGAATTGCCTTTGCATGGCAGAGTTTCAGCCTCTCATTTGCTGGGCTGGAGGATGATTTTCAAGACTGCTGAAGGCAGGACAAATCCCATTTGCTTTCAACAACAGCTAGAGACCCAGACTCTCACGGGTGTTTCTGAAAATGTCCAACTTGGGATACTTAACATTTAAAACAAGTACAGATTCTTGGTGTCAAAACTATGATCACCATAGAAAGCTTGTTTTTATCTCAAGACACAAGTAACATTACCTAGCTTTTTCTGTCTAATTATATTGAAATAAAAATCTCAAATCAGGAGTGGGCTGTGGAAAACCCAAAGGCAGATGTACAGGGATCAGCCTGCTCAGGTATAAAAATGTGTGGTTTTTGGCAACAACGTCCCAAAACACCATCAACCAAGTGGGAAATTTAACAGTGGGCTGTGACAGCCAGTTCTGCATTCGCTTTGCTGGGCTTGAGGGCAGCAGGGAGGTTGTGACAGTGGGCAACTGTCAGGCCTCACAGTTTAGTCCGGGCCACTATCTACCTTTATCATCAAGGTCTAATTAAAAACCCTTTAAAGGTGAAAGGGGTCTGCAGAAGAGCTGCAGAGTGATTGCTCCCGTCTCATGGGCCACCAGCGAGATTTCATGCTAACAGGGCTTCTGCCAAAGGGACAGCAGCACGGACTAAACGCAAGAGACACGAAGAAAGCTACCGTATCGTATCTGTCCCGATACTACTGTCCAGAAGTGAGCTGATCACAACAGCTTGAACTCCAGCAGGCATTAAGAAGAGGGAAAGTCTTCTCCGATTTGTTTTCCTGACAATCTGATTAAAACCCCTAAAATAGCCATAAAAACACATAAAACAGCCACCTTTAAATCTTGAATTAAAGTTTCATAACTTTTCGCTAGTGCTGTGATGTCTCATCACGTACCAAATATAGGAGGAAAGGTAAATAGTAAAAAATAAAATAAAACCCATCCGCCCACACAATCCTTCCAAAATGCTGCGAAGCGCTAAACTAGGAGCTGGATTTGCAGCGAAAAATTATCTTAATCCTCATAGACATGTTGGCTGCAGCACAATTAACACGTTTTCCATCCATGCGGTAGGATACGTTCCCAGCTAACYGTAAAGCAGCGTCCTGTTGGTGGGCAGCTGGCAGGAGAGTCGCACGCCACCGGGAAACGCAGCGCAGCAGCGCTGCCATCCCCGGCCGCCATGCCCGCGTGCTCCCGTCACCAGGTCAGACCTGCCACCAGCGCCCTCGTAAAGCGCCGCTCAGCACAGATACCGCTGAACTCCGGCCTGGCTGCTAACGACACCTCCGCAGTGCCTTGACCCGAACGCTGCAAGACGGGGCAAGGAGAACGCGCCTGCCGCAGGCCTGAAGAGCGGCTGCTCCGGGCGCGCCGAAAGCGAGCGGGTTTCGAGGAGGCTGCGGCTCGTCTGCGGATCCTGCGGGCAGCGACCCCCAGCTACAGCCCGCTCCTTCGCCGGCTGCCAGAACCGGCCACCAAAGGCGCAGCGTTCCCGGAGCCCCGAGGACAAAGCACCTTCTCGTAGACACCCACCCGCCGCCGAATCCCACCGCGCCCCGGCAGCACCGTCTTGCTGACCGACAGAGCTGGAATTCAGGCCGACACTAATGGGATAAAACAGTTCGCCCCTCCAGATCAATACGAGGAAATTCAACAAAGCCAAGCAAAAAGCAGCAACTTCAGGAGGTGTGTGTGTGTGTGCGTGTGTGTCAGAGGGGGGAATTAAATGCACAAAGGCGAAAAAAGGGAATGACCAGCCAGGCAGCAATCCTGCCGAGAACGATCTGGAAAGCAGCATGGATCACATCACAAGCGTGAGTCAGGAACGGGGACATTCTTGCGGAACATGTATTTATAGGAATGTCATACATGAAGCGTGGGAGACAATTATCCGTTTCTGCTAGGAGCTAGCGAGGCCTCATGTAGAGCACTGTCCACAGGGCTCTGCTCTGTGTGCCGGAGGGTCTAGAGCACCGCAACAAGACCAAGACGAGGCCTGGAAAATTGTGCTCTATGCTCCAAAAAAAAAAACAAAACAGGTTTATTTAGGATAAGTAAAAGGCTGCAAAAGGAGGGAGGGGGATGACAGACACAGCAATGGTCATGATCAGAATCATTTCCTGACTTGAAACTATTCACCCAGGCAAGAACAGTCTTATAACATGAAGAGCTGCTCTAAAGACAGCAGTGATCAATCGCTTCCCAGGTCCCTGAGGGGTGAGACAAAATAATTCGCTTAATTTCCACAAAGATTTAGGTTAAATGTTAGGGGAAATTGTCCTTCTAGTTAGAAAATTAAACACTGGAAGAAGCGAGTTACCTGGGGAGCTGAAACAGGTGACATCAAGACCCCTTCCACCCCAACGTTTCTAAGAATAAGGACATGCAGACATGAGCACGAGTTCCTCTTAGTCATAAAATGGTTTTGACAAAAAATGTGCAATTCACCTCTGTACACGCTGTACTCTCCAAACTGTCGAGCACTTGAACATTGTAGACAGCTGGCTTCCGCAAGGCTGTATGAGTTCTTTGTGTATTGGAAGATGATGATATAACAGGCTAATGGTGCGAAGCTGAAATAGGTATTATCTGCTACAGTGATTTAACTGTGTCTGGATTTGGTTAAAGGTAGGGCTGCTGAGCTTTGCATTATTCCCATGTGAAGTCAGGCTGAATCAAGGTTTCCCAGTCTTTACAGGCATGCTGCTTTATAAAAGCAAAGCCAACAATATAACTTAAACGCAGAACCCAAGGCAAGCATAGTGTGATAGTGAAAGCAGAGCGTGCCTAATTTGTGCATATGATCAGCACAGACTACTTAAGCAAYGGCACCTAATGAGGCATCATCTGCCTTGCATGATCCCATCTTGACACATATTCCCACATAGTATAGCATGGTTTTCACACCCTCTTTCAGAAAAGAAAACTAAGCCTCAAAGGAACATCATTTGGATAGATGGATATTCACATTCTGTTACAGTTCTGCAGAAGATTGGAAATCCTTATTCAAATATGCTAACGGTGCACAGCGCTTCATGACAGATGCCTGGGGGAAGAGAAGACAAGACTGCAGGGCTGAGAAGCCCGTTTAAGCAAGTCAGACACCAGGTCTCATTGCCCCACTAAAACGCATTAGCAACTTGCAGACCGTTTCCTAAATTAAAGTGTTCACATTTCTAATCTAGCTGAAGGCACTCAAATACAAGCAGATAGTGCTTCAGAAAATAATCGTACAGATAAATTATTCCTCAAAACAACTAGCCCAATTAAGCCTAATTCCTCCCTACACAAAGCAGATACATATATTCTGTCAAACAGAAATGTTGAAGCAAAATAGTTACAACATTTCACAACTTGTCCTGATGTAAGAATCTGACAGAGTAAAGATTTTTCTTTAGCTTGGAGAACACTGCTTTTGAATTAATAAATGTTGCATTAGAATTAACTTTACATGAAATAAAAGCAATAGGGAACAGACTTTCCTAGACAGAAAGCTTTCCAGGGACAGACTCTTCTATTTACAGTAAATTGACAGTGGAATAAGAGAAAGGGACATTTTTCCCTTGTGGTGGGCAGCCATCACACATAACCAGCTTTCTACAATGCCTGCACCCATGGCTGGAGCTTAACAACACCCTTTAAACATCTACAATGTACATCAGGCCAGATGCAGTCACTTCTGAGGGAAGGAGACGACACTGTGCTTTCCCAGCAGTGGGCTGCCACAAACAGCGCGAAGGTGCAGGACAGTGTCACCATCAGGAGCCCGTGGCCTCATCCCCRTTCCCCCTCTCCTGTAATTCCATGCTTGGATGAGCACTAAGGAAGGGTCCACACAGCACAACCTAGCACAGTGCTCAAGACCCTGGTGTTAGCTGCTACCTCTACAAAGCTTTGCTGGATGCAGGTACTAGCTCTGGTCCCAAACACAGTACAGTTACACCAACGTCATGCTGTCCCCAAGCTAGAGCTATCCAGGTAGCTCCTGTGCTTTTGGGACTTGACCTAGCTGGTTGCACACCCCTAAGGGAGAGCTCCGCTTAGCAGGGCGCAGACATGCCCTGGAGCACTGAACAGGCTTCACAGGGGCAGTTTCATGCCTAGAGGCTAGGAAAAACAGCATTAGTCAAAGCTGCTGGGGTCTTGAATGGGGTACGTGAAATGACTGTCACAGAAAACGAGCTGTATCTAAAGCAGGTTGCACGCGGCTACAAGACAAAGAGCGACAAACACGAGGAACAGGTTTCAGTTCACTCGTTCCAGCGCTTGCTCACTCACCTGGCTCTCACTCCCTTCTGGCCTCACATGGCCACAGGTGAAGAAAAAAGAAAAACCCTTTCCTTGGAGTTGAGGCCTGCCAGAGAGCAGAAAGATGCAGAAGTTCAGTGCACAGGGCAAGGACAGAGCCACACGGCACGTTCAGCTCCACCGTACAGGGGTGGGTCATGCCATTTACGGCCTGGATTAAGTCACGATTGGGCGCGAGATCACCAGCCTCTGCACATACTACCCATGGCCTCTTCTGTGCTGGTGGGTAGTTTCATACCCTTTCCTCCGATAACAGACTGATTTGAAAGCAGCTCTTTTAAAGTTGTTCTCATTGCTTTATATAATTCTTTAAATCCATCTGTAACACAAACACCTGCAAGCCTAGAGCTGGAGTGCACCCAGCAGGGAGAGGGGCGCATCTCAAAATCACTAGGATAACCTAGGGCCAAGGGTACACACCTTAACGTGCAAGGAGAGGGAAAAGCCACGGCTTTTACTGCCTCTTGCACCAGCCAAGGGAGCTGGTGAGGTTCGCAGCAAGGATTAAGGCACAGACGGGCTCTCTACGTACTTGCATGCGCCAGACGGATTCAGATTTGTCCTGCAGCATCCCTAGGGTAACGCGTTGCCAGACGAGCCCAAGTTTGTATCTTCACAGGGTTATGGGGATGAACTATCATTTCATTTGTAACAGATTAAGAAAAATACTTAACACGCCAGCTGTGCAGATAATTTCCCCTGTCCCCTATATGTTCTGTGTGTGAACATGGTTACCTACCTAACAAACAACTAACAAAACTGGTTAGAGTTTTGCAGGATAACCCAAAATTGCTAAGGTAATTTAAGAAGAAACAAACAAAAAAAAGAACTAAACACCAAAAGGCCTTAACACCCTCAAACATACATTTAAAAAGTATACAGTATAGTAAAAGAGATTTGAATCATCATTTTCTTTAAAATTATGTGTACTCCAATCCAATACAGAATTGCAATTGAAAAATATCCATGGCAACTTGGAAACACACATAGGGGCTCTCTTTATTTAATAACTTGATGACATCTTATTGTTTAAATTATAGAGGAGTTCAATAGATACAACCTAGACAAAAGAAGTATTCTAAACTCTCCCACAAGTCCACAGCTAGCCCATTATTCCACCCCAACACGTTTTAAATGTGTTTTTATCAATCCATTAAATTAACATTGCACATAGCTTTTCTTCAAAGCAATTGATGGTAACAGTGTATTTGCCAGTACCTGATAGTGTGAAAAAAGCAGCCTAGGTTGGATTTCTGACTCCACTGTTTCCTGAATGAGCAGCTGACACAAGGAGGGCTTACTGTCAGTATCTAGGAGACATTTTGACTTTAGAAACCATTTTCTCTCTGCCAGACACTTGGTTCCAGCTGGCTGAGACATGATTTTATTCTGCCTTCTCACGGCCATAGCAGAGGTCCACCAAGCTGGGCAGTGGTCTGGCTGCCGCACTGCGCCCTGCTCCGCTGGACTCTTACTCATCCCTTGCAGCTGCACTGTAACTTCCCCTGGTTCCTGGCCAGAGCCTCTCTGCCGTCCGTGCTTTCACGGGTGTAAGAGCCCTGCAACTCTCACGAGGTTCCCTTTTTGCAGATGCTCAGGTCATAGCTGGACTTTGGGGCATGTGCATTCCGCAATACGAGCTATGGCTATAGTCTATATAAACATCCAAACTCACATCCCAGTCAGGGCATGCCTCGGATGCCTTCGGCCAGTGAAGCTGGGTTTCCTTCCCAAGGGAATTAGGACATAGAATGAAGGAGAAAGGAGCTGATGCATGCCTGCGTTGCACCCCATTTAAGTCAGAGCAGAGCTGGAGCAGACACCCAGGCCTGAGGAGTGCTCCTGGATCCTGCGAGTTAGACACAGTCGCTGAGGGAAACCCCATCCTCTAGCTACAAGCTTGCTAGCACTCAGGGTTGACAATGTCACTCTTCATGGACATGAGAGAGAGCACAGAATTTGCAGAGTCCACGTAGACTTTAAAGCAGGCTGCTTTCCACTTACACTCAGTGATTTTGTGCATTGCTCTGCCTTTGTCTCTTCAGGTGCAGTCCATGTCCTCTACGGTACACAGGATTTTCCCCGGATGCTTGCACCTCTCAGAACTGAGGGCCATTTCTGGCTTCCTGACCTGCAGCAGGTCCACCACTAAACTGAGTATCCCTACTACTAAATCCAGCTCCTCTTCCCTGCCCAAAACTTGCTGGGTTTTCGTGCGTGCCTGCGTAGCTCTGAGGCGGTTTCCATTGCTCTCTACCAATAATCTTGCTTTTTGTTCTGCTTTAGTGAATTTTCCAAACTCCACACTGCACACAGAGAAAGCTGGTTCTCCTCCACATCAGCAAACACAGGGTTAAGGAGGTCACCATCATTAACCTTAAGGACCCTCCCCAGTCCTGGATTCAGCAAAGCTAAGGCCTCTGTCAGTAAAAGGCAGATTTCATGCACCGCTCCATGATACTGCTGCTTAAGCTGCAAACTGCACCCTAACTCACAAGCCGTCTACAGGCAGATTCCCACAGTCATAAATCCTCAGCACATTATTTTTAACTCACATGCACTTGCCATTTGGCAGTTCAGGACATGTTGCCACATGAATACCAGCACAGCGAAAGGCTGAATCCAGCCAAGATCGAGACAAAGCGCAAGGCAGATCCTTAGTGCAATTAAGATTGTTTTCAAATGGCTAGAAATATGCATTGGTTTAAGTTCCCATTTCTAGAAACGTGCACACAGAAAGTGCAGTCACACTGAAATGATTAATGTGCTTGTGATGGCCAGCAGTCAGGGACGGGAGACAAGGCCTGGGATGGCAGGCAGCCTCCAATGAGTCCACCTAACCCCAGCAGCGCAGAGGGAGAAGCCATAGGCTCACAGGCGTGACCTAGGCAGGAAAGCATACTTCTTACTGACAGGCACGCATCCATTTCAATATGTATGCTTCAGTTTATTTAATTTCTCTTTTAGGCCCATTTTGTCCATAACTGGAAAAAAAAAATCACAGAGCTCAAGTCAGACATTTGCCTAAGTTAAATCAACAATTATGATGATAACTCCAGTTTCAAAAATCACAGAATCGTTGAGGTTGGAAGGGACCTTTGGAGATCACCTAGTCCAACCCCCCTGCTCAAGCAAGGTCACCTAGAGAGCGTTTCCAAGGATTGTGCTCAGACAGCTTTTGAATAACTCCAAGCAAGGAGACTCCACAACCTCTCTAGTTGTCACCCTCAGTCACTCTCACAGTAAATAAGTTTATCATGTTCAGATGGAACTGTCTGTGTTTCAGTTTGTGTCTGTTGCCTCTCGTCCTATCGCTGGGCACCACTGAAAAGAGTCTGGCTCCATCCTCTCGACACCCTCCCTTAAGATATTTGTATACATTGATAAGATCTCCTCTCAGTCCTCTCTTCTCCAGGCTAAACAGGCCCAGCTCTCCCAGCCTTTCCCCATAGGCGAGATGCTCCAGTCCCCTAATCATCTTTGTAGCCCTATGCTGGACCCTCTCCAGTAGCTCCATGTGTCTCTTGTACTGGGGAGCCCAGAACTGGACGCAGTACTGCAGATGTGGCCTCACTAGGGCTGAGGAGAGGGGGAGGATCACCTCCCTTGACCTGCTGGCAATGCTCTTCCTATTGCACCCCAGGATACCATTGGCCTTCTTGGCCACACAGGCACATTGCTGCCTCATGCTTAACTTGGTGTCCACCAGCACTCCCAGGTCCTTCTCCGCAGAGCTGCTTTCCAGCAGGTCAACCCCCAACCTGTACTGGTGCATGGGGTTATTCCTCCCCAGGTGCAGGACCCTGCACTTGCCTTTGTTGAACTTCATGAGGTTCCTCTCCGCCCAGCTCTCCAGCCTGTCCAGGTCTCTCTGAACGGCAGCACAGCCCGCTGGGGTATCAGCCATTCCTCCCAGTTTTGTATCATCAGCAGACTTGCTGAGGCTGCACTCTGTTCCTTCATCCAGGTCACTGATGAATAAGCTGAACAATATTGGACCCAGAGGAGTCTTTAACTTACCCTTAGCTTTCACTGCTGTGGATGCGAAGCTTGCTGGAGTGAAAACAGTGGCCCTCAGCCAATGGGAAGCATAGCAACGTTACCATTCCGAGACCAAAAGAGTTATCAGTTTGCACTCAATAACGTAGGGACTCCAGGCAGTAATTTCTGTTATTTCAAAGCCCCACTGCACCTTACTGGGAGGCAGAGCTCTGTGTTTGCTCAGAGCATCCTCTTTGTGTAAGCAGCTGAGGAATGAACCTGCTATTACAAGGTAGGAGTGCAAATTTCAGTGCCACTCCATATCCAGCTCTTTGGAGAGACAGGCACATGACCATATTTGCCACAGGACACATCTGAAGCTCATTCACACCAGCATTACAGGATGATTAGTTCTAGGAGCATTCGAAAGAGAGGTCAGTTTTCTTGGTCCAAGTCCTGCATTGCTATTACCATCCTGCGTTCACTGACCTTTCTGCTTTCACACACTATGATATAAGCAGGCACCATCTGCATCCACTTCATTTCTGAGAAATCATTTTAGACACCCCTGGTTTTATGGCAGGCAGAAGAGACAACGAAGATGAGAACAGTCTTCTCATCTACTATCCAGAAGATGGACAGTAAAGAAGAACAAAAGGGCCAAGGCAGAAATGGAAATATTCTGTAAGTAAAAGCATTTTTCAAAAGCTGGTCCATTTTTTCAAGATATAAGGTGGGAAATGCTAGAATCCACAGGTATTTTTAGTCTTGATCCAGTATAGCCAGCTATGTTTCCACATCTGCATAGCTCTCAGCATTGGCACTCTTGCAAACATCCTACTACAGGTGGGTCAGATTAAAAGGGTGTAGAAACATAAATAATACAATTCAAGAATCTTTCCTATTTAGATTTGAGCTAGCTCTCATTAGGCTGTTCTCCCCTTTCAGAGGAACATGTCAAGTTTCCTTTAAGGCTGGCCATTTATCAGCTCCTCTTCTTTCTCTGTAGGATGACTATTCTCTTAAAGATATGGTTCTCAGCTTCACACAAAATGGATGATGTGCCCATTTGAAATAGGACTGTTTACTTTGTCAATGCTTGTGGGATCGATCTTTTTTGCTGCCATCTCCTACGCAGAACATCTTGCCAAATGCAGTATTCACCTCTTTGAACTAGCTCTCAAGATCTGTTTTTTGACAGAAGTCGCACTGCAATCAAAACTGGTCAGAATCTCATTCCATTTCAGGAGCATGCATCAGTATGAATGTCACAGAATCTGGTCTGCCACAACTGTATCATTTCTTTTATCATTTCTCCTCCACAACATTTATTTTTCTGAAAAAATTATATGCTTGTAATTTTAATGCAAAAAAAAAAAAGAAAAAAAGGATGCACACATTCTTCCTTGCTGTTTGCTCGTATATGTCTGAATATATATGCATAGTTATAAAATAAAGGAGCGATACTGCAATGCCCCCAGTGTATTCAATGTTACCCTAAGTAGCTCTTCTAATGAGACTAACTCAGGCAGGCAAGCTCTACTAATAACCTTTTGGAAAAGGGTGTCTTAATTGTAGATTTATTTAATTCAGAGACAAGTACTTGTGTTCTATTAGGAGCAGCCTATTAACATTCATGCATGAGCATTCAGTAAGTGAGAATAAATAAATAAATTCTGTGCAAAACCATTTTTCTAAGCACTGGAACAGGAAGTATTCACTTAAATTGTCAACTTGCTCAGAGCAAAAGAGGTCAGGCACCCAGGAATGAAATACTGTTCAAGTCATTGTGTCGGGTTCTTGTACTCTAACATGTCTCGCTATAAATCATTTCCGAAGCAACAGCACTGAGACTTCCCAAAGCTCCCATTATTGCCATGTATGCTCCCCGGCATTCAAACTGGATATGAAGAGCAAATAAATCATTAACAAGATTTGGAAAACAAAATTAGAAAAATATATCAGTTGGAGGATACAATCTTCTCCCTGCTTCCTGGCATCCTTGCATGATGCTGATGACAATCATAAGTTAATCATGTAGATGAGATAGTGATTCTTACGTCAACTCATTTAAAAATGACAGTGTTATAGGTGCAGCATTTCATGTGCTGATTTGCCCATGTATTCCTGCTGGAGTCTGCACATCTTGGGATGAGCTACCAGACAAAGGAGCATGCCGGCATTTTGAGAGATGCACCCGTGATAGTCAGCATTAAAATACGGCTTAGTTACCAAGTTTCATTGTTTGCTATTCAAAAGATTACAGTATAGGTTCAGTTTCTGGTACAACGTGTACCACAAAAAACATGACTCATTTTAAAATAAGCCACTGGGAATGGAGAAAGTGCTTAAACACTGCTCTCCATCCACTGCCTTGTGTGCCCTCTCTATCCCCACATCCACTATCCATACAGCTGCTGTGCTGCCCCCTACTCCCAGCACCTTCTCTGCACCCAGCATCCTTCCTCCCCTGTTCAACCCAGTTTCTTTCCTACTTTCCCTTACTAATATCCCTCCTTTTGAAGCTTGGTCTTGTTTTATTAACACTGCCAACTCTTCGAAGCCAAAAATGTCTTCACAAAGCAGGCAAAAAAAAAAAAAAACACTGCATCCATTCTGAAAGGATTATGTAAATAATACTTTACCTTGGTTTCAACGGAATCCCCTTTTTCGCCCTGAAAGCAGCACAGTGTATTGTGCTAATGACCCCTCAAAACAATTAACCTGAGAGTTCACTGCTTGTAAGTCAGCGGCAGGCTGGGCACAACGTCCAGCAGAAGATACGCTTTCTCCCCAAGTGCTGCCCTTCACCACTTTGTGTAGGAGGCAGCTCAGCCCAAGAGGAGAGCTGAAGCTTAAGCCGCTCATTTGTAAATGCCCCCGGTTTTGATATCAATTAGAACAGAGACGGCACATTTCATCATCGCGATAAAATCTCCCCTTTTAATCTCCACTCGCATACGCTTCCTCACACACGCGACTCAGCATCCCAGCCCCGTGTTTCTTGCTGCGCACAAAACGCGTGCTGAGATGCCAAAAAACCACTGGGCAGCTGTGCCATGTAGATGGAAATCAAAAGGGGGCTGATTACACACCAAAGCCTCCGCTGAGTCAGGGCGAGTCCCAGCACACCGCAAACCCACACTCTCCTGCTAAAAGCAGCCACCTCACCCAAATCTGCTCCTGCTGCCACCCCCACGCTCCGGGAATCGGAGCCACCCCCGTGCTGCAATCCCTGCTTCCTCGGCATCGGAGCACGGACGGACACACACAAAGCCTACTGGGAACCTGCTACCCTTCCCCGGAGCCCTTGGCACAGGCCAGACGGCAGTGCCGGCTCCCGCATCCCCTCTCCCACCAACTCATCCGCTGTTGACCCCATTCACACTCCAGCTTCCTCCCCGCTCCTCATCGTCCTCCCCTTAGGGCTGCCCCTGCACCGATGCTCCCCCCGGGCACCCAAGCCTCCTCCTGCCCCCCTGCGAGCCCCGGCCCCCCACTGCCCCGTGCCCTTCCCAGCCCCGCTTTCTCTCCACGCACCACCCATCCCTGCTGTGGGGACACCTTCCTCCTTTTCTTACCCCAGCGCCCTCCTGCCCTCCCTGCCCCAAATATACCCAGCCCCATTTACACCCACATCAGCACCCCTAACACTGCCCATCACCCCCAGCCCCATTTGCACCTACAACCAGCACCCCCTAATGCTGCCCATCACCCCCAGGCCCCCTGCAACCTATATCCGTCAGCCTTAACACACCCTCAACCCCCAGCCCCATTTACACCCCTAATCCCCTGCATCACCCCAATCCTGTTAACAACACTAGTCTCGTGCCTCGCTCCCCAGCCTCCCTCTTCCCGCTAAACCTATGCATTGCTCCCCAGCTCACTTCACCCCCAACCCCGTGCATCACCCCCAGCTGCATTTGCACCCCAGCCTCCTGCCTGACTCCCACATTTACACCCTGACCCCCCATCTCACCCCCTTTCCCCCATTTACACCCTGACCCCCTGCCTTGCGCCCACCCCATTTCCCCTCCAGCTTCCTGCCTGACCACCACCTCTTCTACACCCCTAACGCCCTGCCTCGCCTCCAGCCCCATTTACACCCCAACCCGCTCTGTTGCCCCCAGCTCCACTGGCACCCTGAACCTCCGCCTCACCCCCCAGACCATTTACACCCCTATAATGGCCTGTCTGGCCACCACCCCATTTACACCCCTAATGCCCTCCTTGCCCCATTCACACCCCAACCCCTTGCTTGACCACTTCCCCATTTACACCCCAAACTCCCCATCTCGCCCACCATTCGCACCCCGACCCCCTGCCTGATCATGCCCCCATTCATACACCTTGCCCCCTCCTCACGCCCCCATTCGTCCCCTTACCCCCTGCTTGACCACCGCTCCCATTCACACCCCTAATCCCCTCCTCATCCCCCATTCACACCCTGATCTGCTACCTGACCACCACCCCATTCATACACCCAACCCCCCAGCTCGCCCCCCCC
>NW_020447195.1:734549-789808 GCF_003343035.1 Apteryx rowi | reverse complement strand
CCGCAGCGCGCGCTGCGCCGCCCCGTCCAGGCCTCGCAGCGCCGCCGCCGCAGCCGGTCCGAAGCATCGCGCGGCCTGCGCAGGCTTTTGGCAGAGGGGCGACCCCGTGTGCAGCCCCTCGCGGAGCCGGAGACGCGTTTCCGTTTTTTCTCCGGCTGCCCGATGGGTGTTTTTGTTTTTCTGGAGCAACAGTTGGCACCTCGCTACGCAAGGCTCTGTACAGCGATGAAGATAAATTACATTTGTATTTTCTTAATGCTTTGGTTCGCAGCAGGCCTTGTCGCGTTCCCTGGTTACGCACAATAAACACAGTCATTCTGGTCAATGACTATTTCCATCCACTTAATGCTTTGGAAGGACATTTGATAAGCGCGTCATTCCCAGAGGATCCACGGTTCAGAGCCACAGTGTCGCTGAAATGCCAGCGGTGCGGATCCGGGAGCAGAAATCTGGCAGGTGCCACAGGTCCCAGCGCAGGGGGTGCCACTGCAGTACTCGCAGACCAAGGGCACGGTAGCAGTGGGAGAACCCCCGTCTTTCCAAAAAGATGCTGCATTGACAAATATCTCATTATTAATATCTTATTAGTTAATAGAAGGTACTCTGTCTTCTTGGAGAAGTCTGCTCCAAACCAGGCCATGATAGCATTTAATCCCACGCGTTTAACCTTTTCCCCTCTCTTCCTCCCCCATCCCAAGGCCATAGGTCATTGTCATCACCACCGTTCATCGGAAGCATCTTCTTTCCCCAGACTCCACTCTTCAGGCACTAAAATCACTCCTTGAAAGTATCCAAGTTCCCAGGCAGAAAGCATATACAAACAAATTATTTTCCTTGATTGTTCATAGAAGGGTAAAAATAGCTCAGAAATTTGTTTCTCCCCGCACCCCAGCTCTTTTTTTCACAAGCGAGCAGCTGCTCTCCCTCATCTGGATTTGGCAGGGCTCCTCTGGAAGCAGAGACTGGCCACCTGGCACTGCCAGGCCCCAGAGCACTTGTCACGAGAGAGCAGGTCTCTGCAGCCTGCATTGGATAGGTGCTGATGGGAATTTTGGGTGCTACACGAATAGGGTGAATTTGAGACCATTCCCAAAGGCTAACTTATGGAATTTCTCTTTCGGCAAGCCTTATCCAGAATTACTGGCCCCCGCTCAGAAGTACCAGCTGTCCGCAGGAGCTGAACATTGCTCATTCCAGAAGCTCAGAAGCAGCACAGACATCACTGTATCACCTGTTCCCATTTACATGAAGGAAACCCAACATCTCATGGATTATTCAGTGTGACTAAACCTCAGGTGGGGAGGAGACAGAGCATGTTTTCTGACACTGACTTGATCTCCCCAGCGAGGGTGACACGCTCTGGTGGCACAGAGGAAAGTGCACTTAGTGCACTTCTGCCCACCCATCGTGATAACCTGGTGCCATCCCATTTAACACATGCAAGCACCAGACCTGTCTTTGCTATTGCAAAATGCAGATTAGAGCCTAGAGTCTCTATAAGAAAAAGTGCGGCTGAATCTGCTATAAACTGGGTGCTGCAGAATGACTGCCTGGAGTTAAAGAACATACTAAAGTGCTTGAGTCCAGCTGCAGAAAGCTAGAAGACAACCAGCCTGGCTGTCTTGGGGTCAGCTATTCCTAGCAGCTGGCTCAACCCCATTTGAACTCTATGGCTATAACAGAACTAAAGTACTCATACTTGCATCTACTGCTTTTGTTTTTATTTCCATGCACAGTAAGCAACATAATGGAAAAATTATAGCCCATAAGAATACCTTTGCTTTTCTCTAGAACAGTTAAATAAGACCATTAAGAGCCTTGCATCTATTGAAAAGTCCTACTAGAGTCACAGGGGAGGCAAGCCAGGCGCTGAGGCAGCCACAGCGCAAGCCAGGCAACATCACCGACAGGGCACGCTCCCACTATGCCAGAGGCCGGTGRGCAGAGCAGGGTGGTGATGGCAGCAAGTCCTGTCCTACCAGCAGCGCAGTGATCATCAGGCAAGGTAACACACCAAATCCCAGCTCAGGGCAGGAACACCAAGCAAGAACAAAGGAAGAAGCCCAGGAGCAGGCACATCTACAGCCCAGCTCAGGTAGGGCCCAGGTCCAAGCTTAAATGGAGCCACTGGGCAGGGAGACCCAGGTGAGGCAGGCCAGTTAGGGCAGTTAAAGCCTATTAGTGCCCTGACACACAGAGTCTTTATTACTGGTGATGTGTCAAGGATAGCAGAGGTTGTTTGACTATCAGATTACGGATTGAGTTTGCAGGGCTTGCTACTAAAAAAAATACATTTTTTTTTTAAACAGAAATTTGTCTAGTGTTAATAACATTAAATAATAAACAGGGCTTATTTCCTTCATGATAGCTAGCCTGGGCAGGCAGTAAAGCAGAAGGAAGGAATGAACTCGTTACAGAAAACAATGAATCCAGGTCTGAGTTCTGAAAAGTAGGAACATCCGTGAGGAGCATATTACCATATGTTTGACAAGAGATTTCAATAGCACCAATCAAGACATTAGCAGCAGCTATAGGGACAAATCCAAACGCATTAAAGCTGTTAGACAGCTCCTGTCTATGAGTCCTGGCAGCACATTCAATGTGAGGAGCAAGAGACATCTGTGAATTGAAATTTGCTTCCAGGTTCTCAGGCACAGGAGCTACCTAGAAATGCTGAGAGCTGACTTCTGTTTGTTTAAAGCATGCAATGAAAATTTTAAATGAGGAATAGAAATTTGAACTCTATTGTATGCTTTGGTCACCTAGATGCCTCTTATTTCCCTGCGTCAGTTTTGTTCCTCTCCCCACCCCTCTGCCAGCTTCGTCCCCCGCTCCAGACACAGCTCAGGCCCTTTGTGTCTCTGCACAGCTTCTTGCTTCCTCCAAAATCCCAGTGTGAGCCCTATACTTTRCTGTAGTCGGATCTTCTTAATGCTCTTTTTGGGCTCTCACACCTCCCTCTTTAACATATCTGTGGTACCAGCTGTGCTCCTGGCACAGCTCTTTGGGGCCTTTCGCTGCACAGGGGCTTGGGCTGAGTGCTCCTAGCAGTGTCCCTCAACATTAGCGTCATCTGCCTCTCATTTGCCTGTTACAACATTTTGCTCTTCAGGGCAGGGACCTGCCTAATCTGTGCGCTGCAGATCACCCTTTGATCACTGGTAGGACCAAAACTTCCTCAACCGAAAACATCTGCCTTAAAGCGAGACAAAACGCGTTGGCAGCTGCAAATCAGATGGCGAGTTAAAGAGCTAATGCCCCCGTCCAGATGCCTGGAGGAAACAGTTTGTTTTGGCTGTGTGTTAAGGGAAGTGAGGATTTGCAGTGAAGCTGGAAACCATTAGTCCCTAACTGTTCTTCTTTGCTGATCAGCATAGACAGAAAAATCCTTGGGAGAAACTTCGAAAGGTGAGGCTAAGCAGGGAGGAAGACTCCTGTGATGTTGTAAATAAGCTAAGAGTGCAACTGAGAGACAGGATAAACTTGAAGATTTGCTCCCCCCAGATTACCTTGTCTGTGGCTGCTCCAGCGAAAGCGGCTAATTGATTGTTTCCGCAGTGAAGCAGGCGCTGATGGACTGAGCTATGGAAAGCTCTGACAGCTTTTCCTGCTGGATCTTCCTCTTCACACTAGCTTATATTTTTGCCTGGAGTCTTAGGTGTCCGGATCAGCCTAGGAAGTAATTTTTACATACAAGGGTGAAAGGATATGCTGCCTTCTCCCCCTTGTGCTCCCCTGCTGCTCTGTGTATGCCTGTTTGCGGATCCAGCCAAACTCCCTCTGTGTTCGTCGCTCTCTCTGCCCTCTCTGCCCACCGCCTGCTCAAAACCAAATCCACATGTTAATTAAACCGGGAGCTCAAAGGCAGTGCAGAGACAAACCCTGCTAGTGGGGCAGTGAGAACACGTCACATGCATAAATCTGCTCCGAGTACATATAGCAACCCTAAGGCAAAGAGTGTTGCCTCCCTCACCGTCCCCTACCAGCCCTCCCTTCCCCGGCGCGAAGCTGGTGCTGGACCAGGGCAGTTCCAGTAGTTAGCGGTGCACAAGGTACTCTGGCTCCCAAAAGCAAATGCAAAACTGATGTCCTTGCCCTCCCGGGCTACCTGTTGGCTCTGATCGATTGCCTTTACCGGGTTTGAGCTCATCTTGGTCTTTCTGAGCAGCGTGGAGGGCAGGAGGTGAGATCATGCTGAACATGGATGCCCACGACCGGTGAATAAGCACAGCAGATTGGCCTGACACTGCAGCCTCCTGTATTGCGGCATTGCATCAGTGGGGGATGCTACTGAGAGACGCTGACTCACGTGCCCAATTGCACAAAGTACCACAGTTTCACTGGGTTGGTAGTTGTACGCTTTCACAACACTACACATTTTAAATTATTTTTTATTACTTATTATTATTTGTGTTGCGGGAATTTTGAAGGCTGTAAACCCCGAAGAGCCAGGCACGGTGTAAGCACACAGTGAAGGGCTTGCTCTTCCCCAAAGCGCTCACTGTGTTAAGCAGTCTAGACAAAGAACAGACGGCAGCATAATTCTTCTTATACAAGTTAGGGGAAGGAAGACCACATATGGAAAGTCTCTGTAGGAGCTAGGAATTGAATCTAGATTTCCTGCCTTAATCTCAAGACTACCTTCAGCTTTTCACTGATGTTTTGTAAGCATTYGGATCTTCTAGCCTCAGTGAAATTATACTGTCCATGGGAAATACTGCACATTGCAGCCAGAGAGGCTTTTACAGCATCCTTTGCAGGGCTGGAATCCAGGTGAGCCAAGAGCGCCCGGGTTTGGTGCTAGTCCAGCCGACATGCCCTGCTGCAGTTTAGCAGGCCCGTCCCTAAGGACCTAGCCAGAACGCCACGCTGTATTCACAGCATAGTTAAAAATATACTGTTGCAACATGCAGCCATGAGCAAAAGGGAGGAGGAAGCACACTTGCATGGAGAAAATACTGGTAAGAGCAGGTATTTGCTCATCCACTTCCCTGATTTATCATACACACAGCACCTCCCTAGGGGCTGAGCTATTACGCAGCCCTGCAGGCTGGGAAGTGCTAGGCACAGTGAGGAGAGGAAAAACTTGAGGGAGCTGGGAAAAAGAGGATGGAAGAGAAAAAGCAAGAGAGGCCAAAAATGCTGAACTGGAGGATGTGCAAGGGGCGAAGGAAAGGACTGGGAAGTTAACCAGTCAGAAGGAGTTTTGCAGCCACAGAACTGGGCATGTTCAAGAGAGCTGGAGAGAAATGCAAGGAGAAAGGGACTTGGGACACATCCCGTGGCCAGGAACAAACCTGAGACACTAAGTAGGAGCTCATGTACTTGAACAACCCATCTAGCTCCTCTAAAAAGCTTCACAAGAGAAAAGCCCACCTGGAAGGCAGACCAACGATCATAATCTTCTGTGTACTAAAAGCAGCAGATTGACTGGCCGCAGCTGACGTTGAGGGCTGCCGCTCAGGCAGACGGGTGTCTGTCCTGCATGTGCGGGAAAACGAAGAGGCTGCTTTTGAAAATCTGAACCATGGTGTCTTCATTTAACAGAGCATCCTGTAGAGCAGACATTTTGTGGAAAATATCCTGAGGGCTTGGGAGATGGGGTTTAGCGGGCTGTGGTTGCGTGTCGGTGTGGAACTGTGCAGACAAACTGCTTCCCTCATTCCTTTCATTCATACGCTCATGGCGTTGGCATTGTCACAGGCGGAGGCGATGCTGGGAGTGACAGGTGGGATTTAGTGCATTTGAATTTTAATCAGCAATTATTGTAAAACACAATAACGCTTCAACTGGTGGGTAATTTAGCTCCGATTCCACAAATACAGACTCATCCACTTCAGCTGTAAATTTCCGACCTCTTTCCTCCCAGCTAACTAGCATATAGAAATGCATGAATGATAACCAAGCAAAGTAATGATGGCGGGAGAATTAAGATGGCTCAGAACTATCGAGCCAAATTACTTAGTGATAATATGGCACCTGTCCCAGGTCATGCTTCGAAAGATTCAGGCTTACTCCTCTCACCGACTTGAAAAGGACGGCGACTCCACCCGATTGCCCTGGGCACGCACATGTGTCTGCGTGTGTGAAAGGGGAGTAAATGGTCAAACGCTGCAGTGCCAGAATCCAGTGCCAGGACTGGGAAGTTGTGTTACCTGTGAGACCGGACGATTTCCCGTGTGTTGCTTTACGGACTGCAGAAGGAGTACAGAAGATGATGGGCTTCTCGGCTTTCCAGTGCTAGCTTCTGGGTTGGAAAACATGAACCCAGATTTGACCTRGGGTGCCTTTGTGAGCTGCCTCCACGCGCTGGAGGGTGGTAGCTCGCGGTGCAGAGCCGCTGCAGCCAACACAGGGACGCGTCCCCCAGCAGGGACCCCCCATGCCCTGCGCAGCCCCGAGATACCGGCTCCAAACGGCCGGGGTAGCAGCGGACCCCTGGTCAGAAGGCCAAGAAGCCCAGCAAATAAGGCCATACGAGCTCTGGGCTGCGGCAACTGGAGTGCTCCTGGCACCTGAGCTAACTGGGAGCTTGTTTTGCTTGGATGGGTCCGCGCTGCACTGCAGTCTGCAGCATAAGCMCCCCTTTATAGCAGGTACCTCTAAGCAGCACAGCAAACGGTGGATTTAACATTGGGGTTTGGGCCCTTCAGTTGCTGGAATATATAATCTTGTGGACAAAATGTTCCTCGCTGCAGCATGTGTCATCTCAGCGTTTCTGCTCCCACTGCAGGGGCGGCACGTCGGGGTCGCTGATGCTGCCAAAGCCCGTGGCTTTCGGCTAGCGTTGGCTCCTGCACACGTTCTCAGCCCCGGAGGCAACAGGTTTGTGAAAYGGCTTTTTTAAACAAGTCTGCTGAGTCTGTAATGAGAAGAGGAGAGAAATAATCCTGTGTGCGACTTCCTACAGATGGGCTTTGGCACTTGTAAAAGTTGCAGCAAATGGATTTGCTCTGGGTCTGGATAGACACTGGCAGTTTTATAGAGCAAGAGGTGATTCAACATAGCAGCTGCAGCAAAATTTCATCTTGGAAGAAGAAATTACAGCAAACACTTGAGGATACTCAGCTCTAAATGTGTTACCATCTTGCCCCTGCGCCAGTGGTGAGGCTGATCTCCACGGGCGGCCCAGAAGGGCTTTCGTGTCCTGCAGCACTGGGCAGCTGGGCAAGACCCTAAAAGACAGTGGAGAAAGGCCCAAATGCTTCTCCTCATCTCAAAAGCCAGCTACAGTCTGGTAAAATGTGTTTGTGTTTTTATGGCACTGCCTCSAAGGCTGCTTTTCCCCTTTTTCTTGTTTCCCTTTGCCTTTTCCCCTCCTCCCTCCTCCAGACTGTGATAACCATGTTCCAAAATGGAAAAAAAGATTCACTTGTCTGTAATTACCAAAAGGGCTAAATTTGTKATACATTATGCACATTTTTCACGATGGCAGCACTTTTTGCTGAAGTTGGTGGGGATAATGTTACATAAGAGGCCCTGAACAGATTGTTTACGGAAGACTACACAAGAGAAATAATTGAAGCTGCAATTCAACCTGTATCACTGCAAACTGTTACCGTAGACCAAGTGATAACACAAGTTTTATCATAATACTCCAAGACAGTACATCAACTTCTGACATAACCCATCCTAAAAGCAAAAATAATGTGATATACCTTTCAAAATGCCTTATCTATGTGTGTCACCAACAGACTGCTTTTTCATGTTTTGTAAGTCCTCTCTTAATTCTATAATTATATGAGAGAAAATTAAGGGATTTTTTACTGGGAAGAATATATATCTTCTGAAATTTTAAATTTAAAGAAGCATAATATAAAACTCACTGCAAGCATATCTTGAAAATATATTTTTACAGTGATTGCTTTGAAAGTTTCATAGCTGTTATATTTCTTATCATCTGTCTATAAAGAAACATTGGTTCCTGGTAGTACCACTAAAAATCCAGCTAATGTTTTTATGCTTTTACTGAGATTGTATTTTACACCAAGTACATGAATACATCACTCCACTTCTTATTTTACCAGTCTTAATTTTATTCCCATCTTCACATTTAATTTCAACATTTTTTTATATTTGCAGACTCATCAAATCATTCACCTTTGTCAATCTTTTTGAGAGCATCATCATCAAAATTACTAACGCAATTCGTACTGGGTTTCACGCTTTTTGCCAAGGAGAATTTTTCAAGTTCATCTGAATTGCTCCCAGTCTTTAAAATATTAGGCCCGCTCATTCAAATATTCAGTGAAAGTACTGTAAAAACAGTTTACCTTATTTTTTAATTTTGCTGAAAAAATGACTCCCTCACGTTCAAGTTCAACTGTTCAGGCATTTATTGTTATTGTCTGAAAACCTTTCTCTTTTCTACTTCAGTCCTTGACGTTAAAGGATTATGCTTTCTATTTCCCAGACCAGAGCAGTGCTACTTTCAATTTCCTTGACTATACCAGAAAACATCTTCAGTTTGCTTTGGACAAAATGGAGTTGCAACAGTGATTCAGGATTGCTGAAAAACTGTTTTAATAAAGTAGGACACTTGTCCTGCGAGGGAGAATATGGTTTGAATGCATCTTAGAGGTCAATAAATCCACTGCTGGCTGGCAGCAGAGATAACTCCCTTGTCTTACAAAAGAACTGCTTACAGTTTATTTCAATAGAATTGTGGAGGATGTAGAAATATGGAAAGAAGGTATTCACCACTGCTCATGTACCAGCACGTAATGCACCAGCTGTTCTTCGGCTCCATTGTGAACTTTGTGGGCAGTAAAAGCCCCATCGCGGAGGTTCGTTTTCAGGTTTTTATTTGGTTTTGTAAACACCTTGTCTGTTCCCTTCCCTCCTGCCTCTCTCAAATTCAGGGCATGCTCATCACCAAAGGAGGCAGCAGTTTTGTTTCTCCAGCMGTGTCTGCCCAAGCTCGTCAGCGCACAGGCAACGTGCTCCTCGGCATGCGTGCCGGCTCAGCGTGGAGATCCAGCGGCTCTAACCCGCTTTTGCTTTTGCAGGAACGAAGCACCCAGTTAAAACTGCTACGCTTCATGATGGGCTGTGGCAGCTCCGACTGACATATTCCCCACGCCGTTCACCCCCGGGAAGTTCTCTGCTTTCCCGGGCCGGCGCACTGCCCGTGCTCCGGTTCGTGCAGTACTCCGGCGTCACCGACCGCTCGTGTTTGGTTTCGTTCGAGCGCGGGCGGGTTCGTTCTCCAGCAGCCTGCCTTGCTGCCGCGGCAGGTCGCCTCCTGGAGCGGCTGCTTGGTTTTGCTTCCCTCGGTCCCCGTCGCTGCCTCCGCCCCACGTCCGCCCCGCGTCCCTCCGCCTGTGCTGCCGCGGGCTCCGCTCCCCAACCCGGCCGCTTTCCACGGAGCCGCCTGGAGTTGCTGACTGGCCTCTTCTATGCAAGTGTTTGGGGGGAATGAAGGCACAGGAGCACCGCGGCGCGCGGCGGCAGCGGTCTGCRCCTTGGCGCCGTCGGAGGACCTGCCCGGCTCTCCCTCGCGAAGGAGGCGGCGTGGGGCGACCGAGTACCTTCAGGCTGCCTGCTCTCRTCCCATCCCGCTCGTCCCTCCCGGGTGCGCGGCGTTACGCCGGCGGTTAGCGCTCCCGCTCTCGCTCTTCCGTGTGGCCTCTGCTGTTGACTTTGCTCCAAAAGGCTGAGTTTTTATATCTCTTATTCCCTCATTAAGTCTCTCTGCAAAAGACCATGGAGAGAGAGAGGAAAACCTCTGCAAGGAAAGCAGGTTTTCCTCCCTGGTTTCAGCTAGCCCTCCTTCACCTCCCAGCTCCTGCGCTATCCCCCTCCACGYGCGCGGGGACTCAGAGCTGCGCCGAGGAGGATGCTCCGTGCTGCCAAAGATGGCACTACCCAGCCTGGCTGCCAAGGAGAACAAAACCTGGAAACTGGATCCATCTCCAAAAGACTTCTGATTTTTTAATTCATTTTCTGCTTGATCTCACTATTTTCTGAAATAATTTCAGCAGTGGAAAGTCTTTCCAGAATAGAACAAGGTTTTCTTTCTCCTGAAAGCACTGAAACAAGATGTTTGGATGCTGCCAGATTTTTTTTTATTTGATTTCCTTTCAAAGAAAAATTCCAGTGAAGTGAAGTTAATTTTGTGAAGTATTTTGATTTGGATGGATCCATGCATTCTGGCTGCAATATTTTTCTGGCCATCCCTCGTTCTCAGTTTGGGAAAAGCAAGGGAAAGGCAGAACAGATGTCACACAGTGCCTTGGAGAGCTGCCGACCTGGCACCCGTCTCGCAGACTGCCTTGGGGAGTACGGGCACGTCGTGTGAGTGCATCCATGGCTCGGGAAAGGACACAATAACCGGAAGGGAGAGCCATGGAAAACTGGCCTTGCTGCAGGGGAGGAAGCCTGTACTGGGCCAGGACACTGACGACCTGTCTTTGGTACTAGGCTTTTCTGACAACCTCAAGCAGATGTCGGTGGCCCAGTGACCTCCCTGTAAGACAGGGAGTCAGGGAGCACCTCCTCGCTCGGCCGCGTTTGTTTAGACCTCCGGCTTTCTAGGGCAGCAACAGCGTTATGCATTGCTATTTTGAACAGCGCCCTAACCAACGCAGCCCTCATCTAGTTTTCAGGCTCTCTGCTCTATGTAAAGCAAGTAGGAACAATAATTGCCTGGATCCGTGGTTTTTGCTAAGACAGGAGGTGGCAGAAGAATTTAAATGCAGATCCCAGCATCCTGCAGACACAAAAAGAAATCCAGGCTTTGCAAAGTCAAACAGAAGCAGTTTTGTCCTCCTGGGAGCTGCAAAATAGGTTAGGATGCCAAAAATACCCTGCTACTAGTTATAGATGCTCCAGCTCCTTTACTGAGACGTGAAGACTTGAGCTGGGTTTAATGCGAGACGCTTGCTCCTTCTCCGTAGTGTCACCGTGACCTTCGGCAGTTTTCCCACCCCAGCTCCAAGCAATCACAAACGAAGCCATCCTTTCGCTTCGTTCTTCTCCTCTGGCCCCGGTGCTGAGCTGGCTGATGCTGCAGACCCTTCGCGGTGATCTTCTCCCCATTTTGGGAACGGCTTCGTTTCCTCTGCTGCCTGCCTGTGTTTGCTCTCCCCTCGGCGAGTGAGCGGCAGTGTTCATACAAACAGCGCGTTGTAAACAAATCCTGGCAAACGTCCCCCCAGAGCGAACTCATCTGCATCAAAACCGTGTTCCAAAGCCGAACAATCGCTTTGTCGGGGAGCGGAGATGAATTCAGGCTTCCGGTCTGCAGCAGCAGCTGAATAAAATAGGAGCTTCTTACAAGGGGTTTCGGGGCTTGCGATCACTGTTCCTAGTGATTTATCAGGGCACGTGCCGTCACAACCGACTCAGGAAATTTTAACTGTTTCACACAATGCGTCAACAGAGCAACGAACGAGGCCAAATTTCGGAGAGAAAACKCTTGGCCCTCCAAAGAGAGTTAGGGCCCGAGGATTTTTCAAAGGGAAATGATCTCAACCGCAAATAAAGCGGATATATTGCTAACCTAGGGACCGTTCTGCCTGCGAAAGGGAAGGAAGGGAGGCGGTCGTGTGAGCGAAGCCCCGGCGGTGGCCCCGGCGGGGTGGCCCGGGTGCCCCGTGCGCGGGGTCCTGGGGATTTGGGGCGCTGGGCGAGGCGGGGGCCCTGCGCTGGGTTTCTCGGCCGTTTCCAAGCCCGGCACCTGGGCGCCGTGCTCGGCCCACCGGCACATCCCGCCGGCCCCTGCAGGAGCCTGCCCGCGCCCAGCCTGCGCCGAGCAGCGATGCGACCGCCAGGCTGGTCCTTCCCCTCCCCGCGTCTCCCGTTTCAGCCGTTACGTATTTCCAGCGCTCCTTGGCCCGGCGGAGCCGGACGCCGCTCCGATTTTTGGCCCTCTCTGTAGGGCAGCAGACGCCGCGGGAAGCCGTGAGCTGGAGGGAGGCAGGGTTTCRCCTGGGCCAGGGGCGGCTTGGAGGAAAGATCAGGTTTGATCTTCAGGGCTGGGAACAACCCGTCCCCTCCTGCCCGGGCCCTGGGTGGGAGCCTSAGCGGCACCCGACGTCCCTCCACCACCCCGGAGGGAAAGAGGGGAGGCAGCAAAGGGGTCACTGGCACAAAGAGAGATAAACACAGGATAATCTTTCCGGCAATAATTCGTCGTTTAAAGCCAATGCAAAGAAACAGTTTCCCAGCTAGCACAGCATTAAACAGATGGGCTAAACCACTTCAGTGGCAAGCAGGTGTCTCCGGGCTCAGAAAACCCGTCCGTCCATGGCCGCAGGGCGATTATCCCGGGGGGTCAGGTATTCCCAGGCACGAACAGCCAAATCCCTCGCTGCTGCCGCTGCTTTCGTGGATTCACGTGTTTTGGGTGACGCTGCGTGAAGGGCCGCGCTGTCGCTGGAGGATGCCTGCAGTGGTACAGCCCCTGCCTGAGGAGCAGATGCTCTCCTGGCAAATTGCTCCTGTTCGCAGCATCTCACATTGAGAGAAAAAAACACCAGGCATTTATCCTGCCTTCACCCCGGCCGGCCGGCCGGAGTCCTCAGCTCTGCCCCAGCACGGCCGGGGCTATTGTATTGGTTCAGGCTAAAAGCAAGCAATAACGGTGTCCGTTCCCTGCCGATTTGCATGGTTTGCTTTCGGCAGAGCCCGTGCTTCGCCCAGGCCGTGGGTGGGATGGATGGCGGGATGGATGGGTGGGATGGATGAGCCCCAGCCCAGTGGCCTCTTCTGACCTACTTTACACTCATTACCAAAATCGTCCAGAAGGAAGAAGCTGAGAAAGCAGTGGGTTGGTGCAGAAGTGCTTTATTAGCCTTTTCCAACCCCTCGAACCAGTGTGAGCATAGACTGGACAGGCCCCGTCACTGCAGGCACCCCCGGGACGGGCGCTGCTCCGAGGGGTCCCTTGGGGCGCTGCCTGCCGGGACCCTGCTCCGGGTGCTCAGTCGCTCCCAGACTCGCAGCAGAAGACCGCAAGTCGCAAAACACATCGTGACTCAGGAACGCAAGAGGAGGCAGCAGGGACCTCGCCAGGGCGGTGAGGACCGCCGTGCCGGGGCCGCCCGCTCCGCCGGGGGCTCGTGGGCTCGGCGCCGCTGGCGAAGGCGAGAGCGCCCGGCTGCCGCTGCCGCCGCTGCTGAGCTGTCGCTCAAGGCCTCCTTTTGCACAGCTCTGACGTCAGCGGCGTCTGGCAAACTCCGCTGTCAGTCAAAAGCCTTTGAACAAGCAGAGACGGTGACAGCTTGCTGTGCAAAACGCCGGTCCTCACCTGTTCTTTTTTCCCCTTTCGTTTCTTATTTACGCACACGGGTTTGCGTTTTAAATTTCCGGTCCTTTTTTTTATAACATTTTAAGTTGCTTCCTAAGCGAATGAACCTCCCCACGGTTTCCAGTGCGGAGCCTCCCCGCAGCGAGGAAGGGCCCGGGGGGCGGCTGGCGCCGGGGGGCTGCTGCCCCGCTGCCCCCACGAAGCTGCCTGGAGCTGGGGGCGTGGGAGYGGGTGACAAGAGCAGCCCCCCGTCTCTCCGGGGCGGCCGTGCTCAGCGGGTGGCGGGGATCCTGCAAATGCTCTTTGTCCCCCTTCGCCCCGCTCTTCATCCTTCCCTTTTCCCCTTCATCCCAGCAAAGCCGACGGGAGGGAGCGGGGCCATCCGCGGCTTTGGAGATGCTGGGTGGCTCCGGTCTGAGGTTCTGGGAGCAGACAGGGATCGCTAGAGCGCAGGCTCGGAGAGGCAGCGAGCCTCCCCGTCTGCAAGCGCGGTGCTCACGGCAGGGATGCGGCACCATGGGCGTGCAGCACCCTTCCCTCCTCCGTCCTGGGCCGGGCTGGCTCCCAGGAAGTGCAAATCTGCCTGAACACGTCCCTAAATCCCCCCCGGGCTGCAGGAGGTCACCTTCCCTCATCTACCATGTCCAAGTGCGTAACTGCGATACTGAACAAACAGCTTAAATTTAATCTTCATTTCCTCCCATCTCAAGCGTGGCAAATCAATTCCTGCTTCGGTGCGGGGCTGGGAACACACACCGGTCACATTAACCTCAGAAAGAGCTGAAAAAACACGGGAAACAAACAACATGAGGTTTCACYGCCTATTTTTGCACTTAGCCCTGGCAGAGAGGTCAAACATCACTTTGGTTTAGATGCCGACAGCACGTGATTCGCAGCTGAGGCCAATCCTTGCGGCTCGCAACGGCACTGCGGGTGCAAAGCTGCGTTCAAGCGAGGTGCTTGGCCAAAGGTAGGAAGGAGGGAGAGTCCTGCTTTCCAAGAAAGGACATCAGCAAATGGGTGGGAAACCAGGTTAGATGCTGGGGGGGAAAGGAAAATTTCAAAGAATTTGCAAGCGATGCTTCACTCCCATGAAACTGCAGCGAGTCCATACCTGGGGGGCGCATTAGCCCGTCTCATCCTCGGTCAGGCCGGGCGGCTGGAGTCGTTTGTGGCCGCGGTCTTGTGCTGCTGTGGCCCTGCTCGTCCTCTTGCCCATCTAGGGCACAGGGATGGGCCGTGCTCGGGGCAGTGAAAGCACACGGGAAAGGACGCTCTGCGCCACACGGCTGAGCCCAGAGCACACGCAGCTAATGTGCAGACTGGGAGCAAAGCCCCTCTTCCCAGGGGATTGTTACCTGGGGATTACAAACGCTTTCCTGGTGGAAAAGCCTCTTTTAGGGGCACTTTCCTGTTCACCATGCAGCCCGCGTGTTTGGAGCGTGAAAGTCCAGGCGTCGCCTCTCGGGCAGGCATGTCCTGCGGCGCGGACGTCGGGCAGCCAGGCAGCTCCTGGCAGGCGTGCTGGTGGCAACGCAGGTGGCAGGAGGCAGAGAGAGGGGTTCRGTCCCCTCGTTTCACTTCCCACCCGTTTTTCTTCGGCTCATTAATGACCTTTCGTACAGCAGCAGCGATATTAATAGGATGCTGCAATTCCAAATGTCTCCATCTCCCTGCTCCCCCTCTCTCGCCGCTTCCTGGCGTGCTGACAGCTTCCTTCAGATTAATTAAAATGAATAACAAGCTTACACATCTCATCAGGGTAATTCCAAAGCTGAAGTCACCAGCAATCTATCCCCTTGGTCGCTGCAGAGGGTCTCAGGGTAAAACCAACTTTCTCCATGCTCTTTCTTACCACCGTGGGAATAAAGATGTGCTTTAAAAGTCCATCCTCAGCCAGATACGATGGTGGGTAGGAAATTCTGTGCCTCTAAGTGCCACTGGGCCCTGCCGGCTTTGCTTGCCCGCCCTGAGCTGCCCATGCCACGAGCCGCCRCGCTCCCCTGCGAGGTACCGGCTGCTTCAGCCCCGTTAGCCCTGGCCCTGTCCTCCAGCTCCGCTCAGGGCCGTGTCTGCCCCGGCTCCGCCGCGGTACCTTGCTGACTGCCTCTGGCACCCGTTTYGCAGGGTTAAGGAGGGATAAGCAGCGTTTGGCACATTGCAGTTTGTCACTAGCCCTYACCTGGAGCTTCCCCCGGAGCCCCTCTGCCTCGGGGGCCGCGGTGCAGCCCCCTGCAAGGCAAACACGCGGCAGCTCTCCTCGCTGCACACGGCTTATTTCAGGCACCAAAATCATTTGCAGAGCGCTCGGGAGCCTCCAAAAGCAGACGCCGCAGGAACGCCGGGGCTTACTGCACAGCGTGCTGTCGGGCACCGACGTCCCCGCAGCGCGGGATCGGCGGGCTCCCGGCGAGGGGCAGCTCRCCACCCGTGCCGCTGACACCCAGCAGCCGGGCCTGTAACGATACCTGTATATAGGCCTGTTACGTACACCTAGCGAGGGTGTCCATCGGCCAGAGAGAGGGGACCAGCACGAGGGGGTCTGGGGGCTCGGGACCCCCCAGGGGAGGGAAATATTCTGCAAATGCATCCCAAGTGCTGGGGTTTGCACGCACAGACACGTGCAGCAGGAAAGTACCTCCACGGCCTTCAACCCTGGGGGTGCCGGGAAGCAGCACGAGCAGCCAGCATGGGCTTTTGAGGAAAAAATAACAGAAAGGGGATGAGAGGGAGCACACACTCTTGTCTCTCCAGAGCTGCAAGGAAGCCCCGGGTCTCTGTCC
The DNA here is from genome assembly GCF_003343035.1 of Apteryx rowi. Classification (NCBI taxonomy): domain Eukaryota; kingdom Metazoa; phylum Chordata; class Aves; order Apterygiformes; family Apterygidae; genus Apteryx; species Apteryx rowi. The sequence continues at coordinate 773,773 of NW_020447195.1, read as the reverse complement.
CCAGCCGCCTCCGGGGCAGGGGGCTGCTCCCCACCTCGCAGAGCATCTTCTGCRCACGAATTAAAAGTGTTAGCCTCAAATCTCCTAATTTGCCCAGAATTTTCTCTTTAATAGCATTCACGGTGGGAGCCATCTGGACGGGGTGCTTTATTAGCTTAGAATAATTTAACTGCTTTGCTAATCTTATCCCATTTCGTAGGGTTCGCTCCAGTTTCCCCGCAGTGCAGCCTGGGATCGCGCTGCCGCCCTCGCTCCCCCGGCTGACGGCCGGCGCGGGGACGGGGACGGGGACAGGGTGGCCACCGTGGGGTGGGTCCATCCCCCCGGACGCGTGGCGGGAGTGCGGCRTGGAGGTTTTCCCCGTTGCCCCCTGCGCCCCGCTCCGGGGCCAGCCGGGGCTTCTCAGCAACGGGATTTAACTCCCTGCAAGAAGAGGGTGAAAAAACCTRGTATATGTGTGTATTTATAACGCTACACCTCTGCATACCCATATGCACGCAGCAATTCTGCACAGATTGCAGGATTAGGGCCACATTCGGCTTGCTTTAATATCTCTCGGTGGGAAGCTGGAGGGTGCCAAATCCACCGGGGGTTCCCACAGGTGAGAGGGGGGACATCAACCCCGACGCGTCCCTGCGACGAGCGGGCACCGCTGCYACGCGCCGTGGGGGCATCGCAGGGGGAGCGAGCAGCCCCGGCGCCGGTGGCCATGCTCGGGGGGCCGCGTCCCACCGCGGGCGCCCTCCTCGCGCACCGGGAGCCGGGCGAGTGAAGCCAGGTCACCGCCTGGGCTGCTGCGCGGCCGCCCCGAACACTGGCCTTGCTGCAAAGCCATAATCGAGCCCTCGTTAGCCGAAACGCTTAAATTGCCCTCTATTGAGAGAAACCAATTTGCCAGCGAATTTCCTTCTGCTCTGCCCCTAGCGCAGCGTGGTCCGGAGGCTGCCGGCTCGGCTCTGCTTCCGCGCTCTCCCTCGCCCTCCGCTCCCCGTCCCTCCGCAGGAACCACGTGAACGAGATCATCTGCTCCCAAATTACTCGCATGGAATTAATCTCCCAGAAACGGCAGCGGAACCGAGTCGGGGTCACTGGGGATGGAGCTGGCACCCCGGTGGGGCAGAAAGCACCGCCGCGTTGGGGAGGGGACGGGCTCGGCCATGCCGTGCCACCTGGGCAAGGCATGTGCGTGCCGCGGGGAAGGGGCTGCGCGTCCCTTTGATGCGGCTCCAGCGCTCGCTCCAGGCTTTTCCACAAAGCCCAGAGGGCACGGTGGTGGGCAGAGCCGGCTTTGCCTCCCAGGAGGACGGGGAAGCGGAGCGGCGCCCACGGGTGCATGGCTGTCCCGTGCTGCACGCCGCAGCGCTCGTATGGCAGTGCCGGGCAYGCGTTGCCGGGCGCGTGGGAGCGAATGCCGAGCCCCAGCGTGGCCTGACGAAACGTCTGGCTGCAGCTTCGTCGGGGCTGTTTCCTGATGGGGAGCCTTGTCCGGCCCTTCCCTCCGCCGGAGCCGGCTCTCCACGCGACTGTGATTAAGTTACGGCTAATAGAAGAGCCTGGCTGCCAGAAAACATCACGTTACTTCCGTCTGTCACCATAAATGAGAAGTGCTCACCCTGCTGAGGGGATGGGGCCTCTGTCAAGCGAGAAACCAGCCCTGAACGAGCTGCAGGTTCCTCTGCCGCAGCCCTGCTGCTGACCACAGTAACCTGCTCCATAGGATTTCTCAGGAAGAGGCCGGGTGCGGATGCAGGGCAGSGGCAGGGCAGGGTGCTGCGCGGGGCAGGCAGGAGCACCGGCTGGGGTGGCTTCCTGCGGCGCCCGGCGGAGGATGCCACCAGAGGGACACGGCGTGGGGACAGCAGCTGCCCCAGGGCTGGGACTGGGTATGGAGAGAGGGACCCTGGGGTGTCTTCCCCCCTGGAAAGGATGAGTGGGTGAATCTTCACCCACAGGGCAGGGACAGAAACAACCAACAAGGAACAGGAGAAGAGCATTTGAAGGAGGAATATTTTTTCAAAAGATGCAACTACTGGCTAGCGCTGACCTCATGCTGTATTTTCTCATGAACTAAATCCAGTTTGGGGGCTCTTAGTACTAGACCCAAATCCATGGATTTGCACGATACAAAGGGCTGATTCAGTACAAACCCACTTTACTCATTCCAAATCTTTTTATTTATATATATTTATCTATGGCGAGGTTCTTTTTGCAGTGGTAACTTTGTCCCGGCAGGTTTCGTGCGAGCAGCTCCAAGTTCACACGTATCCTCCTGCAGTCGGCGTAAGGCAGGGAGCCAACACAGCTGCTCCAGGACGTGCTCTGCTAGTTTGTCAGAAAAGGGACATAGTCTGGAGCAATCTGTAGCGGCAGCTGATCACAGCCAAGAGGTGACAAGGAGGGACGAGGAGGTTCTTTCAKATCTCCTCACCTAACATTTAATTCGTATGTCCGCAGTGACCCCAACACTCTCAGCAGGTGCAGCTACCTGGTACCCAGCTCCGGGCAGTGCCGCCTGCTGCCCCAGCTTTCCCCTGTCCTCCCCACCTGCCCCCGCGCTGGTTTTCTCCGCGGGAATCGCRCGCGGGAGGCCCTGGGGACTGTCGCTCTCTGCAGCTCGGTCCCACGTCGTGGGGGGCAGATGCAGCTCTGAACCACCCCGAGGGTCCTTTGCGCCACGTCCCGCYGGATGCGGCCCTTGGGCCCTGGGCTGCATTCTAAAGTCACAGCGAGGTTGCTTCCCAGAGCGAATATTTCTGCGGACGGCTGAGACTGAGATCAGTTGCAAGTAGAGACACGTCGACACCTGGCCACGCACTTCCCAGCAGGCGTGCGTGTGGAAAGGGAGGATGCCCCGAGAGGGTGCGTGTCCGTGAGTGCTTAGGGCTTCTCTCAGTTCCTGGGAATACTAGGGAAATTAGATATTTTTTGCCTCCTTTTGGTGCTTTCTGGAAAATTACATGCCTCAATGAAATGCTCGTGTGTGAGCTTTAAGTAGTCAGCAGCCCAGATAAGATCGAAATCCATTTTGTTCGTGTTTTGCCCCTTTCAGAGAATTTGAGCTATTTTTCTGGATTTATGCCCATCATAAAACCAAGAGCCTGTCCCAAAACAGCCACAATAAGGTATGGCTGAAAATATAAAGAATTAATAAAAACTTACACAGTAATTTGGCTCTTAATCCCAAACAAAATCTCTCCCCTCAAATAACTGCAGCCACTGCAAGATTAAATACACCCTACATATTGTTTGTAAGTCTGATACCTTTTATCAAGCTTARCTGGGTTTTGGGTTCTTAAATCATGGCTCTGTAATTGCAAATCTTATTCAGTTTAGGATGCAAGGAGTTCCCGAGGAAGCTCTTGGAAAAGATTTCCTGGTATCTGACAATATTGCATGACACTGATACATATTTTGAAAGAGTGGGACTGTGACTCTGCTAYGCAGTGCTGGGAACGCAAGTCTATGATTTCTAAAAGCAAGTGGTTCATGTTCTTATTTTACCACTGAGCAGCAGGTCTCAGAAAAATCAGGACATCTGCAAACTGTTCTTTAAAAGACTGTTYCTTAAAAGACAGGGAAAATGTTCTTCAGGCCCAGAGGCTTGGGGAAAGGCAGGAATCATCACCCCACTCGCCCTGGGTTTCATTTTCTACCAGTAATTAGCAAAATCCCAATTCACAGTGGATAGCTGAACAGATTTTTATAAGTGTGGGATAGAAGGAAAAACAGACAGTGATGAAAAGAGGCCTGAAACTCAGGAGACCTGGTGCAGCTCCAGACTCTCCCAGATGACCCTCAGCAAGTCCTTTGATCCTTATATCCCCCCCAGGAAAGGCAGGCAATTACACTCCCCTTCTCCCCTCCGTCACGCTCAGCCTGCAGCTCCTCGGGGTGACGTGTGCGCTTGGGACGGGGGCGACGACGTTCTGCTTCCAGCCGGAGCCTTGTGAGGACATGCGGGGTCTGCAAGGTGGGACGCTCACGCCGCCCCCCAGCAGCTGGGACCCCTGTTCCCCAGGGTGGGCACYATCTGCCGTAGCTCCACCGGGGAGAAGCCGCGATGCCTGGGCTGGAGGGTCCCTCTGAGCTCTGCACCCATGCTTTGGGGGCTTTCGCAGGCTGGAAAAGCAAAGCGCCCTCRTCCCCCTGCTTGGCACAGGGATGGGAAATGACTGTGACAGGAGCCTTGTGGGTGAAGCTCCATCCCAACCCCTCATCTGGAGCAGGAGATTTTGTGTGCCTCAGAGAGAGGAGGCCTGTAGCAGGGGCTCTTCTCAAAGCAGCTGCTGGAAAGCATCAAGCAGTGAGAAAACACAGTATGGGAAAACATCCCTCCACTTTATTGCACTTTCTTGCTTTGACAAAACCCGGATCCTGTGAATGACTGGTCGCTGCAAAGGACCAGCTACATCGGTTTGGTCCACCCAAAGCACTCCAAAACAACCACTGCCCTGGGTCCTGCAGGAGAAACGCACGGCAAACTGCGCTGCTGTAACTGGCAGGTCTGCTCCGGGCCTCGCACACTCAGCAAAATGTCACAGGCAGGCTATATTTAAGTCCTCAGCTTGAATATCATTGTTGTAACCTCCCATGCTATCTGCCTGGGCAGTGCCATAATTAATGGTGCCCTTGCTCAGACTACAAATGGAACATGTGATGGCTCAGCTAGCTATAAATCACGACAGAGCTCCCATCTGGTCCAAAGTCTATTTATACCTCACTGGCCCCAATTAACTTTGAAAGCTGGGGCTGATGCTTAAGTAGAAAAATTGTTCTTGAAAAGTGTGGTGGGATATGCAGCGATACGAACAGGATGGAAGAGATGCTGGTCACTGCTCATCTGCAGAGAGGGACCTGCATATCCTCGTGCCCCAGAGGCCAAGACACAGCCACCAGACCTGGCTGGGCTTTGAATCAGTTCAGCATCAGCTAGGAGAGCCCACTGAGACACAGAAGTTTGGGGCTGAGGGTTGGTGCCTGGATCCATACATGTCACCTAATGCCGGCCAGGTACACACCTGTGCCAGGCACCACATGCTCCCCACTGCAGTTTTGCTCCTGCACCAAATTTTAGCAGATCCAGGGACACCAAGCAGAAAGATCTCTTTGGAATAGCATCTACGGTGGCATGACCAGGCTGTCATGTGGGGAGGGTCTCTTCCGTGAAGTTTGGTCCACCAGGCTGATTTCCCTTTGTTGTCAGATAATCATACCAGGTCATACACAAGAGGCTGGTGCCCAGGAATGCTCCTAGGTCTGACCTACCTAGTCACGYAACTGCTGCTCTTCCAAAAACCAAACTGCTATCAAGGAGAGAAAGGGGGACTGAAGTGTGGCCTGAGCCAGCCAAAGGAACCCATCACAGTCCTGAGAAAAACAGCACAGCATCACCCTGTGCACATCCAGAGCCCTTAAATATGAACACAAAATCTAGCCAGGAGAGTTTGGCCCCATTTGAAAGAACTCCTCAGCAAAGACTTTAATACTGTCTTTCCAAGAAAGCTAGAAGGTTTCCTGCCTGGTTTAGAGACCGGCAGTGCCACTTTCCTGATGCACACATCAGCCCAGCATCAAACTGGCATACRTCAGCTACTGAGTTAAAGAGCAGCCTGACCTGGTGCTTGAAAGCCCYGAAGAACTGAAAGAAGGCTGAATTCAGCATGTTGCATTCAGCTCTGAGACGGTCACAGACATGAGGTTGAAACCGATGTGGGACAGTCCCTGCAAGGGCCAAAGGCTGTGACATTATTTTCCCGATGCTGCTCCGGTGACAGTGTGCTCTTAGCACCAGCTCCAGCCTGTGATGCCCTGTTCCATCSCCGAAGCACTTCATGGTGCATTGCTCCAGCCTGTCTGCCTGCTCCTCACCAGATCCTGCAGCTGATTYGGGCTCCAGTTCTTATGTGCGATTCCAGCAGGATTCAGGTGTGGCTGCACAAACATAACGTGGGACCTGCACAGGCATATAAAACGGCCCATTACAAAGAGACCAGCAGCTCTGGTGGACTCTAGCAACAGGGGCTATAGCAGGTCACAGCGCTGAGGGATCGTAGCAGGCACTCGGCCCTGTGAGGAGTAGCTAGGCTACTGCATCCCTTTGGCAGACTCCCCCAGGTAAGCTGAGCTAGTTCCTTCCGAATTTCCTGCTTCTTGGAGAAATTCTAGGGTGCTGCTAAAAAAACAACCTCTTTCAGGGAGGTGTATGTCCTGGCAAAACCGAGGACAGCTGTGAAATACGTAAAGTATGCTCTCATGACACCTCCAGGGCCTGCATGATGAGAGAAAGGCAAGGCACCGGGGCCTGAGCCTGCAGCCTCCCTGGGGTGCTCTGCACGGGGACCCGCTCGCCGCGGAGAGGGAGGGCAGGAGCGTGCCAGGGCGCCCTGTGGAGACGGGGTGCTGTGGCATGCTAGGGAACACGTCTCTCCCTCTATCCGTGCTGGCACATAGCCTCAGCGAGGGGCATGGTGCACCGCTATTGCCTTCCTAAAACGGCGTAAAAGCTTGTGCCTGGTTCTTGGATATCCAGCTCCCCTACTCCTCCCTCCCTCCCTCTTTTCAGCTCTTTTGCTCACGCAGCAGTTTTACTCTTGGAGTCCTGGCTGCATCCCAGCTCAGGTAATTACCCRCTGTCCTCTGATATTTTAACAGGATATTTGTTCTCCTTGATTTCCTGTCCTAAACTCCCGTGCAGTGCTGTGGGCAGCTTGTCACCCCAAGTGAGTTTATTTCTCTGGCAAACGCAGCGATCCCAGTGTGGTGAGCTTCAGGACTAAGTGGGCATTTTGTAAGCACAGGATTAGGTAGACACCTTCCGCGTGGAGCCCCAGTGGGCCATACGCTTGCCCAGGCTGCATGCGCTGCCCCATGCCGGTGGTGTAATGTATGTCTACCCTGCTTTAAAACCCTCCAGCAGATCACAAACAGAGCAGTAGTGTCAAGCCCTTTAGTTGCACTCCAGRAGCTTTGCTGCAGCAGGTTATTCTGAGCCTGGAGTTCATGGCATCCTCTACCTGCCTACAGGCTTGCTCTTCACCACACTACTGGGGTGGGTGTGACCACAGTGCTGCAATTTTCCCATGGCAATGAGAAAGAGCTTTAAGGAGGAAAATGTCCTAATTTTTAATGGACCAGACCCATTCTTGTGCTTTTGGGGCTCCCCGTGAAGAACCTTGACAAAAGTTGGGCAACAGTTGKTTTTTTTCTTTAAAGTTCTCTAGAGAGTCTAATTTGCTGAAGAGTTGCAGCCTTGCAGGGAGAAATAAGTAAGTTCTTAGAGAAAAAAGAGGAGTGCAGTTCTGTTTCTAAGGGTAGAGGGGAAAAGTTCCTGGTGGTGGAATTCAACCCTAGATTGCAAAAAACCATCTTTACCTGTGTTACCTGCCCACCACCAAGCATGTTAGGCTTGCCCTGCCCTCAGACAGGAAGGAGTCTATTTTGCCTGCTGGGCTTGACTTGACAATCCAGCCTCTTGACGAGTCCTGAGGCTCACTTCCCTCTGCTTTGTAGCTTGCACACAAAGCAATGCAATATGTTATCAGCCTCGTGCAGCTGAACTTCAGTCCCAGTTTGCAGAGGGTCGYGCAAGGGACAGTCCTCCAGCTGCCAGCTCCTTCTGTCCAGCCTCTGCTGACTGCAACACTGCTCTAGGGATTGCTGAAGCTGCCACGGTGCTCTCGGGCCACAGCTAGTTACCATAAAACACTAGAGAGTAAGAGGTGCATTGTAAAGCCACATTTCCCTTCCTGGGAAGGAACTCACTAGGTGAGCATTTCATAAGACTGGCTTTACTTTTTGCAAAGTCTCTAAATTTGAGAGGGGTGGTAGACAGGTGCCAAGCAGCCCGGGCATCAAGAAAGCTCCCTGGTGCAGACTTGCTGCATGTGCAGCAGCGATAACCCAGAGCCTCTCCTCTCAGCCACTGGTCTCCATCTCTTGAACAGTGGGATAATAATGCTCCAAGAACAGGATTAGGCTGGGCCTGCTATTTTCTCACTCCATTCCCAAGAGGCTTCCTCATCCAGCAGTCTGCAAGCTTTGCTGGCTCACAGCTCCCTGGTGCTCAGGACTGCTTGGAGATATTATTATCCCGAGCGCTGAGGCCAGGGCAGGCAGCATAGATGTCTGTGTCCGATAGCAAGAAGTTTGGGAGAGGGAAGAGAYGGGCTGGGGGAGAGCAAAATCAGAGATGTGTAATCCTTAGTGTTCATCAGTAATTGTTTCCTCTTAAAATGGCAAACTCCTCTAGCTCTTGGTGAGTTGCATTGGGCAGTTAAGAAGGCGATAGGATATAAGGATATAAGGAAAATAAAGGCAATCTTATGAAATGCTTACTTAGTGAGCTCCTTCCCAGGAAGGGGTTGGTTTACAGAAAACAAACAAACACCAATTCTGAGTTTCCACATGCGCCCGTGGGAGGGAACAGTGTGTATTTCCTGGCTACATCGTGAACGCAGAGGCCAAACTCAGCCCTGCAGGCAGTTCAGGAGGGAACCAGGGCTGTCCGGGCCCCCAGGGGATGAGAARGGTCACAGGGGAGTTGGCAGTGTGGCAGCCCCCTCGCCCGCAGGAGGGTCATGCTCAGCATCTGCTCGAGCCAAGCGAGATGGGATGAGCCGGGGCGGCTGATCTGTGCTTCCCGCAGCGCGTCCATGCTCCGTCGCACTGCCACAGCGAGYGCTCAGTCGTGGTACTGTGAGGACAGCCAGAGCACGGCTCCGGAGAAACTGCCACTGCCAAAATGTGGCTGAGGACTCAGGGGTGATGCCTCATCCGTCTGCTTTGCTGTGGCTAATGCTTAAATGCTGCGATCCGTCTGAGGTACCATCTCCTTCAGGTGATGTGTCATTACCAAAGCAGTCATCCTCCATGTCATTAACAGCAGTGGATTTGGCTGCTGTGATCCCCTGTGTCACTTGCAGATAAAGTCACCTTAAACTAGGGGGCAAATGTCGGTGTGGGGAGAGGCAGCCCCAGCAGTGCCAGCGGCCGGCGGCCGGCGCTGTGAGCCATGGGCGCCAGCAGCCCCTGGGCTCTGCTCCTGCCTCTCCTCCAAGCACCACGGGCATCTCACCCCCGAAGTCCGTTCCTCCTCTGTGTTGGGGGTGCTGTTGCCTGCCTCTCTTTTGGGGAGGTTCCTTCAATCCTCTGGCAGTGAAAAGGCCCCAGAAGAGGAAGAGGCTATGCTCTGCCACGGTGGCGGTTCCCTGGACGCTGAGTGCTGGGGTGCTGTGCAGATTTAGCTGCCCRTGGCTTTAACGGCGAGAGAGACTCCGGGCCCTGCGCTCATAGGATGCTCTGCAGTTCATCTGCCACATTGCACGGACTGCACTTGGTACCCCTGCGTGGGGTGGCATTTGTCACCAGCCTCCTCCTCATCGATCTAATTTACAGCCTCGCATTCAAGCTGTGCCCCGGGCCGGCTGGTGGCAGATGGTACGCATGCAACGGCAAGGCAGTGCCACGTCAGAAGCTCTCTGAGAYGCTTGGCCAGGCTTCCAGATAGCAGTGTCCCACCACCCAGGAGTTAGCGTCTCTGTCAAAACCAGCTTGCCATTTCCGAGGAGGAGTCCTCCTCCTGCCGGGCAGAGCTGGGATCGGGGACTTTGCCTTTGGTTCTGGGCTGCCTTCTGCCCAGGCACAGAGGAATCTGTCACCATGGCAAAAGCCAAGCAATTGAATGGGGAGCAATCGTCTCCGCGTTAGTCTGGATCATCTCCACGCGCTGCATCACACCCTGAAGTGCACTGTATGTTCTCTGTGGCAAGAAATATCTTCTGGATAAAACCCAGCTTGAGCAATTCATAGCTGATAATAGATATGACAAATAATGATGATCACGGGAATGGTGGCATCACAGGTTCTTTGGTGTCTCTTTTGATTTATTTCATTATTTAGATATATATGCAGAGAAGCCTGCAGAGGCACAGCCATATAAAGAAGAAGTAGGCATCAAAGGAATTTATTATGAAGGATGGTAACAACAGCTCTTTGAAGGCTGGAAGAGCGTAACATGCCAGGCAGTCTGAGCTCACCTGCCCAAATAAACCACACTGCACATTACCTTGCTGCCTTCTGTTTATAACAAGTTCTGTGCAACTGCAGTGTAAACTTGTCATTGCTAGGCTTTGGGGGTGTGCTTCCCAGTATTTTTTCCTGATATATTGCACTTATTGCCTGTGTCGAGTTAATGCTATGAATCACGGTGCTGTAMGTGCCCATGGGAGGCTCCTAGGCACCATGAAGGGCTGTCACAGCATTCTCGGATGGAGGCTTAGCTGCCTTCCTACCTACCATGGGTTCGTCTCAGGACTGAGGTGCAAAGTGACAGCTTYGTGGGGTGAATGTGGTTTGCTAGTGCTGCAGCAAGTCTTGTTTTGTGGCTCCTRCCATCACAGCAAACCTGCAAAAGAGCAGGACTGTAGCCTGTCCTGCCTCTCTCCCTGCCAGCTCTTGGAGGGTATTAGAGCGTCCAGCTAAAAGCCTGTGTCTGGCAGTYGCGGCGCTGACAGGTCTTTCACTAGCTGACAAGCTCCCAGAACTGCCTGCGCCCTGGGAAGAAGGCWTTAGTCCTCCTCCAGTAGCCTTGGCCACAGAAATGAGCACTCAGTGCACTTTCATTAGGCTAAATGAGAGGAACATTTGAGCGCTGGGCCTATTTGCAGCACAGGCTCCAATCTGGCAGAGATGCAAATGACAAGATTTGACTGAATCCATTTGCCAGGTGGGACGGATCTGATCCCCTGACAGTGGTGCACATTTGCCTCTATTCCTACTCAAAGGTCATTAAATTAAGATTTCATGAGACCCTGCACTGTTATAAATGGTGCTAAACTCATTTCCTTCACTGGGCAGTGATTTATCTTATAGGTTTGATAAAATGACTAAGCAAAAAAATGCCACTAAGTGTCACTGAGTTGTAAGTAAGGYGGAAGGAACAGAAGGATCTGATGGATTTTCCTACCAATGGAAACATTAATAAATGGTTTCTTCCTGATGTTCTCATTAGTCCTCTCTCATTCATCCTCCGGACCTGCTGAGCACCCATTCTGCACCAGAAGAGAAAGCAGCAAATGSTCCCATGTGACCTTCCTGCCTCCAGAACCCCTCAAGACACCCATTTCTATCTCACCYTGGTTTGTAGCAGATATATCCAAGAGGAAGGAGTCAAAAGTGCTTCAGAGTACTTCAACAATCTGATACATCCACATCCAGCCTTGTGTTCTGAAAGTTTTTATACCTTCTGGGGGTGCCGTTTCTGGCAGGAATGGCCTGGGAGGAGAAAAGTGGTTACACCAGCGTGGCTGGGACACAAGCCTTTCTCTCTCCCCATCCAGCTGTGCGGTGAATAACTTGGAACAAATAATGTCCTAGATTAATTTGCCCTCCTTTCTGTCTGTGAGTAGGTTGCAGACTCCTCTACTTTGTTTTTTCTTTGAATCTATTACAGCATTTTTTTCCTTGAATCCTTACTCTCAGGAAAGAATGACAAAAATTAGCATTGTTGCTGATCATGAATCACATTAAATTGCTTCTATTCCTTTATTGGATATGTTGGCTGATTCCCAGTGTGTGTTAGTGCTCAGAGAGAAGAAATAGCAACTGAATGGCAAGTAAGTTAAGAAGACCAAGGAAAAAGGCAGATCCAGGTATGTAATGTGGCTACAGTCTTCTTAGTTCCCCCAATAATGAGAAGAAAGCACAAAGATCTTTGTGTAGGAAGCAGAACAGTGGGTTTTTGAGGCTCCTGTTGAGTTTCCCCAGACAGGTCCTCTTTTCCACCCAGAAATCTTGCCACAGTGAGAAAAGATGACCACGTTCAATTTCCCATGGTTTCTGAGTGCCTGGAAGCTGCAAGGCACCCCAAATTCCCAAACATGTGCTAGGGACACATTCAAAGCAATCCCAGAGTATATGTGCAGCCCATCTGACAGACCCTGAAAAGGAAGGACCTATTTCACTCCCTCAGTACTGACACTGCCCACCAAAACCGTTTTGCTCCAGTCATATCAGATGTACCATACAATGGCACAGCCCATGTCCAGGAAAAAGATGGAGAAGAGAAATATGGGAGCCCTAACACAGTACTGCCAGCATGGTGAAAGGCTTCATACAAACAGAGATATGGGCTCAAGGCATTACCATCTTGAAGATGGTTCTGAGGAGAAGGGCTAGCTACAAACGAAGGAGGTAGAGGAGATTGAACTGGCCTGGGCTGAGGGAGGCCTTGTGGGTACTGGGACACTAGAAAGGTGTCTGTTTCCAAAGCACTTTTGYGGGAAGGACCCTGACTACTGAAGCTGTTTTCTGTTTCCCTCCTCTTAGTTAGCTATTTGCAACTTTCCTCTGGGCTGCATGTGTGCAGGATCACAAACCAGCACCATCTTTAAACAAAATTCTGATCAATACATTGAAGCAACTAAATAAAAAGAGCATGCACAAAGTGCTATGTACAGCTGTGTATAGAAGCTTGCATCATCACAGCTTGCCCAACAAAGACACCAAATCACAAATAAGGAACAGAAAATGAAAAGCAACTTGACATCACATTTTTATATGGACCACCACAAGCAGGTCACATTGCTGGCTCATGATATACTATCTTGACAGGAGCAGAAGTACTTTTTTCCTTGTCAGGATGCCAAGTGCACTGATAAGCCTTAATGGTCCTGACCTGCCTCACCTGGGGCCCCTACCTACCCCTGTCCACGGCTCAGGACCTCTATTTAAGTTCRGCCCAGGGCCCTTGCTCCCTTCCTGAGTTGTGTTGAGGAGTGCTGCTCCCTAGTTCTGTTACAGCTGTGCCTGGCCACRGGCCCTGTTGATCCAGACTCTGACCTGCAGACTGATTTCCTGGCTTGACCTTGGCCYTGACTTGTCGCCATGGTCCTGCCTGGCAATCAGCAGACCTGCCCCTGACCTGTGGTGRGACTTCCTGGGTTGGTCTCAGACCTGCCCCATCACCACGAACTTGTCTTGTGATCTGGATTCTTGGTTGAAACTGGTCACCATCTCTGGGCCTGCCTCACTCCTGTGGTGGGATGGGCTCTGCTGACAAGGGGGTCCCCTGTGGCTCCCCATCCCTCAGGCAGAAGCTGACACTTGTGTCCTCTTTCTTTTGCTCTTCCCTACTATCTTCTGAGGTGCCTATAAATGCTAAATGTTGGCTTTTCCACCTCCCTTTGCTTCKCTGTTGTGGTAGTAGTGTTGCTGTAGCCCTACGTTAGCTAATAAATGAGGTACAGGGCAAACTCTTGGATCCAGGGATCCTCCTTCAGAACCCTGTCCCTCCAGGTTCTTGCTTACTTCCTTGCACCATCACAGTTATAACACTGAGACTGCAAGACCTGAAGAAGGGCGTATGTGATCAAAAGCTCATCTTTTTTTTCCCCATCTGTATCAGTTAGTCCACTAAAAGATATTCCCTCTCCTGCACCACAGACTGTCTTTCTTCTGTTTTTTCCAGCTGATGTATTGCATGTTTTAATACAGTACTGGGACATCTAGTGGTTGGTACCACTTACATAGTTTCAGGGCTTACTGCAATTTTGCAGTGCTTCCAGCAAGGCGTCTGGCAGGAAATGGGTTTAAAATAAAAAAGCACACTCTATTCCAGTCCCTGGGGCTACAACTCCATTTGTCGATACATTTATGTTGGTGGAATATTTATGTATGGATTTATGAGGGTTTTGATATCCCTCTGCATCTCAAACTCGCCCAGTTTGGGGAGCTATCACCTGCTATTTTCATTCTGTGATTTCTTTACTGGAGTTGGTTATTTATTGAGTGCTTTTTGTGTTGAGGCATCTGATGTTATCACAGACAATTAGATAATGTTCTGTCAATCCGAAGGTAAATGCATTAATACTTTCCCATGTACTGTCCTGGGCTTTGGCTGATCTGTGAATATTCTATAAGTAAATTGAGTTACAAGTTTTGTATGTATATAAACACTACAGACAATCAAGTCTCCATGATTATTACCAGCAATGTTCCAATGTAATCTTGCTGATAACATTCAGGTGGTCTGGAATCAGCATCATTGACTTATTTCTTGCTCTCTGCCTGGAAAGCAGGACTAACTCTCCTATGCTTTTGGAAGAACAGTGCTCATAATGTCAAGTGATTTCATTAAAAGGTGGGTGTCAAAGATGGCTATTTTGAAAGCTTCTCATGAAGTCAAAGGGCAGTTTGAACTGTTTCTTAAATAGTACAAGTGAATCTGCAAAAAGCTGGCTTACACCAAAGGCAAACCTTGAGCCACCTCAAATGCCCAACTGTTGCTCTCAGAAACAGGGTGCCATGAAGCAACTTTTGGTCAGTTTTCTTCCATTTGTGCCTAGGATAGAAATATGGCTTATGTTTGAAAGTGGTACRCTGGCTTCTAAGTGCTTTCCATTAGGTAAAACTTGAGTGCTAAAGTGAATATTGGTGGGTTTTTTGTTTTTTTATTTTCTCATTTTGCCAGTTCAGACTGTCTTAGAGTTCAGCAGAGATCACTCTCTGGTAAATACTCACAGGCAGAATTTGAAGTTTCTGTGAAAAGCTCTCCCCATTCTGTGACAAAGTGGATCCACTCTAGTAACATTGAATTTGGTTACTGATGTTTCATGAAGATCGCCAAAATGTCCTTGGTTTGCTCTTTGGAGTGATAGAACCTCCATTATAACAAAGCAGCTTTTTCATGTGGAATAGGTGGCAGGAGCAGAAAGTCTTTCATTTTCAGAAAAACAGCAGGAACAATTCCAAGAAAAGTGCAGTAGCAGAGCAGGTTAGGACTGCTTATAGTTTTATTTTGCAAAAATCTACTTCTGCCATGATGGAACTGAGAGAAGGCTTCATTCAATGCTCTGTGTATCTTATCTGTTTAATCAGTATAATTCAAATACAAGATTTTGCTTTGAGGACCAGAGTTTAAATATAAATTAGAAAGAAAACTTCTAGTTCAATTTGTTTGGGAAAGCTCTAAAAGATTGTCCTAGAAGCTGAATGCACTGAACTGCTGGGAAGGGCTTCTGGGAAGCAGATGCAATTATGAGCACTGGATATAGGAAATAATCCTTAGTGCCAGTGTTGGAAAAAAGCTGAAGTCACAGCTCTCTGTGCTGTGACTTGTTAATCCTTTTATCAGACCTCTGCCATCCTCAGACTTATTCTCCTATTCTGACTGCCAGTATTTTCTTGGAAGCTTTGGACTGTTAAACTATTAATGGTCTAGTGTCAGGTGTTTTATTAAGAAATAGACACCTTGAACCACAAACCAGAATAAAGAACAGAAATCCATTTAGGGCTGTGCTATTCCAAAGCTCTCATCCTGATTTCCTGAAGAAAAATGCAGTCTGAGCTGTTTGCAAGGGGAGGGGGAGCAATGGTCATATCCTTCTGCAATTGCTTCATCACACACAAGAATCAGATTTTTGGACAGAATTGGAAAGAGGGAAACTACTTATTTAGGGATAGATAAAACTCCACCCTATGCTATCAGKTTTCTATTGAAAGTCAGGGTTTGCACAGAATGGAGGCTAAATATTTCATACATAATTAGAAAGAACCTCTTCAGAGCTCTATGTGGCTTGTATAGTTCTTAACTTCAGATTAGTAGGCTTCCAAAAATTTCAGATAGTTTTTTATTTAAAAGCCAAAAAAACCCCCAAAACCTAGGCTGTACTCTGAAGCATGGCCTGGAAATAGATACATATTGCTGTGAGAGAAGCTGCCTTTCTTCAGAGACACTTGGAGAAAACATCATGCCAGGCTCCCTATGCTTCATACCAAAAAAGGAGCTCTACCACTTTGCATTAGGGAAAGATTTCTCATATTTGCTTTAAGGGGCCCAGACTTGTCAAAGCTGATCTCATCAAACCCCAAAGAGATTCATCCTCCTGCCAACTGAGCTTTCTCCTTTGGTTCCCACTACAAGGAAGCCCAACTGACCTGTGCCTGCTGGGAAGTGAATTATCAAAAACTTAAGAGACCTAACCCTGATTACAATATAGGGATATAAGTTTTTTGTAGCATATCTTTTTTTATAAATCTTTCTGACAGAAATCATACTTCAAAGATACCTGGAAGGCAGCCACTTGTGAGTGAGCAGGAACTCTGGGGGTCCCAGGCAGCCCAGGCTTGGAATAYGCACTGGCTTGAAGATCTGCATGGACTGGTGTTAAATACCAAGATGAAAAATGAAATTGGGAATGGAACAGTACTAGATTTTTCCTAAAGATCAGAGTTCCTCAYACAATGAATACTTGCCAAGCAACCTCAAAATATCAAGCCTTCCTTTAGGGCTTATCAGAAACAGCTAATAAATAAAGATCAGGGTTTGGGAAGCTACCTCTTCAACCCTCTTATCCTGCTGCTTTGAAACTGGATTTGCTTAAGGCTGTTCATTTGGTAACTTTGAAAGACTTGCTATTTATTCCTTGGTTTGAATTTTCCTAGGCATTATGTGTGATCAGATGTACACCCCACTCCACAGGTCTTAACCATAAAATTTACARCATCATGTTCCATTCCATTTATGGCTGCTGCTTGCACTGCTGCTATTTACTGAGCTGAACATAAATTACCTGCATTTAATTCATGGCCTGGAGTTTCAGTGAATTTCCCTAGAAATAGCGTTCTGTTTGGGACAACACCGCCAAAATTGCATTCCTATAGCTGAACTCCTATTTCATCCAAGACACTTATTCTATTTGTATTTCCTGTCATTTTATGTTACTTAGGTCATTATATTCATGCTCTGTTATGTGTTTTTCTGTTGTTTTGCAATTATGCTCTTCACTGTGTTCTCTAAAGTCACCTTTAGACACCTCCAGAATAAAACAGCCATTTGACTTCAGTCCAAATTGCATTTAATAGAAAAACTGTACTAAACCATTTGCATTCCTTGGAAAGGAGAAAGAATTGAAAGATGCCCAAAGTATTATTTAGTCTAGTATCTTGCTGTCCAGATCACACTGATATGGAATCACAAGGAAAACCTGCTCCTCTATGAATTAAATATTGCTTTAGTTGAAGCCAGTAATAATGCTAATATTCTATCCTATGCAAAATGTTTATCCCTGATCCCAGTTTGGGTTCAGTCCATTCAGAAGTACTGTTATCTCCTATATATTCTAGCTATTCTAATTCTAGTATTAACTTCATCACAGCTGGCAATGTCACAGGCAGTTTATGCAGAGAGAAAATAGCAGACAGATGTGAAACGCAAAAATTTCCTTTCAGGTTTTTTCTTTCCTATTGCAGAAATATTCATCTGAAAAAATACTCAGTTTTCCTCTTTTGTTCACTGTTGCTGTTGTACAAGGCTCCTTTCGTATCTCTGTTGTGTACAATTGCAACCAGCACCACCAAGTAATGTGATTCTTAATATACCTGACCAGATTTCTGCTGGACACCTAATCCATCAGTCCCAACAGGGAAGACACAACTGTCTCAAACCATTACATGATGGATCCCAAAGGGAATTAATGTAATACATTATTTAGTGATCTGTGAGATCTAGCTATAGAAMAACAGAATTCAGGATGTGTCCAGACTGTAGAGTTCAATAGAAAGAACAAAAGATAGAGGAAGAATGTATAACAGAAGAATCAARAAGTGAAATATGTTTAGTAGATAATTAAACTTTGAGTAATTTGCTTACAGTGTGAAAGTGCAACTTTTTCCCTTTTCATCCAGTGAAAGGTTGTTGGCTAGCAGGGGAAACAAATTGCAGGGACTGATAATACAGTGCCATCAACTGTTTGTTTCTGGCATCTACATCATCTAAGATCTATTGCTTTCAAAAGAAAAATGACAAAGTGAACATATCGGGATTTTATTTTTGAATGAAAGTTTTAACAGCCAGCAGTGTTTTGGAGATAGCTGTCCCCTTAAGTGGTAGCTTTGAAGTAACAGCAAAGAAAGTTAATTTATATTACTGGAGATTATCTCTCATAATCCAGGTAAAAATGTAAAYATTTCCAGTGCAGATATATTTAGATAGAATTCTAAAAGCACTTGTAAATAAAACTAAACCAAAGTAAAGTTACCCCAGATACTCATTTTCATACATTTAAGTTAAACAGAAGAAGGTTTCTTAAAAGAAACCTGTGCAAGTAACCATACTGCTTCCATGGTCTTGCTTATCTTATATGCAGTGCACAGTACCAGGTGGTTAAATGCTATCCGGAGATTCCTAGYCTTGAACCAGGACTAGTTTCGTTTTCTGTTGTTCACCTTGTAAATCCTGGATTATGTCAGTGAACTTCCCCCTTTGCTCTCTAACTTTGTTATGAAGTTAACCCCAATAAGTTGCATCCTTCCAAGAGAAGGAATGTGGAGCATCACTCTTACAGATTAAGTGTGTGAATCTGAAAAGGGTTATGGAAGTTCTGGCATTTCACAAATGTCAAGAGCAGCAATAGTTCATGCCCTGATCTTGTGCCCAAGCATGTCTTTAAAGAAATTAGCAAAGCAACTTGGAGAGTGATTTCATAGTGAATTAAGCATTTATCTGCCCACCTCTCCATTAATATGCTTCCCTGACCTATTTTACAATGCCTAGACAGTATCTGTTTGAAGTCAAAACCAACTCTCTTCTAAGAGATAAAAGCTATTGCATGGACCTAAACTGATTTCCTCTGGAAGTATTTTATTAATAATTTTGATGTATGATTGGTACCTTGGACATTGTTCCTGGAATCGATCATTTTGGCACTGTATAATGTGTGCAGAGTTCCTGCTCCAAAGGGTTTAAAATCTGGTTAATGCCATGAGGTAATGTTGGGCTACAACTTGGCAAGAGGAAGGAATACACAAGATAAATGATTAGATTGGTGGCTAGTTAGAAGGCATACACCAAAAGYCACTCTCCCTGTTTGGAGTTTGCGCTCTCCCTGTTTGGAGTCTTCAAAGATGGGCTTCTGACAGCCCTTGCTCAGCTAGCCACAGGCAGGCAGGGCAGCAGTGAGTGCTGCACTGACTTCGTGCCACATTGGCATGRAGGGAGCGTGACCTGTGAGCCTGCCCTGCTGACTGGGTGTCCCAGCACACTCGGAGCACGTGATGATTGCTGAGGGAGAGCTTCATGGCTTCTCCCTGCTCAAAGGAGAAACCCCAGCCACGCTCAGAGAAACCTTCCGGAGGTAAAGAGCACCACTGCGGAGCAGTGAAAGCTCACGTCCCTAGAGCCACGTGAACCTGGTACGTGTGGCCTCAATGCAACCCAGAGCCCTCTGCTTGGCCTCTGGTCCCCTCAGGACCTGCCTGTTTGCCTTTGGGGACAGCCCAGAGCCTTCTGATGGCCCACAAAGCCATCTCTTCAGCTTTTCATGAGCCCCAAAGACCTCCATTTGTCATCATGTCTTTTCCCCCACAAGACCTCTCGTCATCTTTCAGTATCACCCAGAGCCCTCCGTGTGCCTTTTGGGGCACCTAGATGTCCCCATGTGCCTTTCAGTGCATCCCAGGGCCTCCGTGTGCCTTTTGGAGGACCCTGGGGTCCTGCCTTGACCTTGGTGATCCTCCCCAGGAAAAGGGCACTATGGGCCTGGGGACGCGTGGGCCCGTATGGAGTGAGCAGAGCATCGTCCTGGTCAGCAGCGCTCCCTGGACATGTCCGTGACTACTGATTTACAGGCTTGGGTGTTGTGGTTGGTGCTTAGGAAAGGCCAACAGCTCAGCCCTGGCACGGACTTGTCAAGGGCTCGGTTGTTCCTGGTGTTGAACTCTCCTGCAAGGCAAGGGCAGGCCAGGGCYGCAGGCCAGCGCCAGGGTGGCCTGGCAGCAGCAGCACGGTGGCACGGGAAAGCGGCAATGCAACAATGYGCAATTGTTGCGGTAGTGCCGATCGCCGGGAGACCGGCTGGGGCGMCCAGAGCTGGGTGCTGCTGGAGCAAGAGGTGCCAGTGGAGGGTCGCAGCTCCAGGAGGGCTCTTGAAAGGAGCCATGGAGCACTCTCTCGCTGCTGGCATCCGAAATATAGATGGACTGCTGAGCGCAAAGGAGAAGAGGGGTGAGGTGTGTACCGGGCAGATGGAGAGGGCTCAGCTTGGGAGCTGGTGACCATGCGGGGCTGCTCTGGGGCACGTGGAAGYGCGGAGGGAAGTGAGAGTGATAGACGTAGGGTGAGGCCGGTGCAGGCCCTCAKGGAGGCCTGTCTCTCTTGCCCACCSTGGATTCCAGCTCRGCAGGCAGGAGGGGTGGTGYGCAAGGAAGTCGAGTTTGGTTTACAGAGABTGGAGSTGTAGGGAAGGAGGCGATGAAGCAGAGAGCTGCTGTGGAATAGGCCACTCTTTGCGCTCTCCCYGTTTGGAGTCTTCAAAGAGCRTTTCTGGCAAGTGCCGTGCAAGAAGGCTCTTGAGAACATGGCCGGAATGCCCATGAATGTGTGTCTCTCTAGCTCGGGCGCAGAAGACAGCAACTCGGAGTAGGGTGTACTGAGCTGCTGGACATCCCGCTCGGGGTCAAAATGCCTTTGCTGCCTGGCTCCAACCCTGCCTTCTACCGGACCAAGCTGGGGGAAAAGGTAAAAGCAGTAGAAAGGAGTAGGAAAAGGTCCCTTCTTTTTCATCATCTGCTTGCCCAGGTACACTTGAGCGGCCTAGAGAAGAAATGGGAGGGGTCACCATCACCATCATCATCAGGGAAAGTCAAACTTTCTCCTGCTTTCTTTCTTTGTGTATATGCCAATGCCACGGCCTCTCTGCTAGGGAAACGTATCRAGTATCTTTTTCCTTCCAGGCTTCGATGCATTCTTCCCAGCACAGATACTACTTGGAGGCAAAGTTAGCCAAGGCGTTCCTTAGGACCGCCTAACCCTGAGGAGGCTGTTTACAGTGGCTTGGAGATTTGCTAACTTTGAAACATCAGGATAGAAATTTTTGGTGTGGAAATTTCCTRCATTTCTTCCTGCTTGGCTTGGATGCCTCTTTTGCTTGGGGGGTTTCTCTTGYCTTCTCCCCACCCTGCTCTGGCCCTGCAGTCTGGCTGTGGTATTTTTTGTGACTTCAGAATGATGGGAAAGACTTTTGGAATCAGCTCTTCAAACTCACTTTCTATTTTCACAAGCACGGTTTTGTGGCTCTCCTGATAACAACCTCATTTTGCAATCACAGTGAATTTCCAAAGGAAGGAGACCGCAGGTAGATGCAAAGTTTCTGGYGAGCTCCTTAGAACTGCAACACTGGATGCAGAAAAGGACAAGCAAATTTTAGTGGAGAAATGGGACGTCTTTTCAAAAGGCCCTGTAAATAGCTCCTCRCTTTCATACAGTRACAGTAGGTAACCCCAAGACTGAAGCTGTAGGCCCCAGGCTTTTTGTTGGCTGAAGAGTCTCTAGAGCAGAGAAATCTTTCCTTTGGGTAAAATTCAGAGCTGAGCTAAGTGCCGAGCCAGGAGTTGCTCTAAATCTCAGAGGTCTGAAAAAGCTACCCTRTGGGCTGAGGAAGCTGTGAAGTGTCTTTGTCTCTTTCCTGATCCCTCCTACCCTGCTCATGCTGTGGACGATACATTTTACAGCTTCACCAGCCGTCTGGTTATTTTGCTTTGGGAGATCCATACTGCCGCTTACTGAGCAACGARTACAACRGTCTACAYGACCCGCATTTGCAGGCCTACTACAAACGCAAAGACAACCTCCGGAGACTGAAGAGAGGAGGTTACATCACCAGGGATGGCAAAGTAGGTTGGATATCAGGGTGAGAAGAACAGTTTCCATCAGGCAGGGTTGCCAGAGCGCTTGCTGCAGCCGCTTCTTGCGGGTGGAGGGCGCAGGGCTGCTGTGCCGATTTCCCCGGGGGCAGAAGGAGCCCAAAGCCCGCTCCGGGAATTCCCACKCCTGCTCTTCCAAGGCTGTGCCGCGCTGCCTCAGCGCYGACGGAGCAGCGGGCGTGTGGGCTGGCGGCGGAGCGAGGGGCACTGCTCCCCGCTGGCTGGCTGGGCGGGAGCGAAGCCGCCAGCCGCTGGGCAGGGCAGGGTGTGCAGGGGAGCAGCTCCTGCTGGGTAGCGCTGCTTCTGGGAAGGCAGGCTGTGTAGTTGGCGGGACAAGCCTTGGTGATTTCTCTCCACAGGTGGTTTGCACTCTGCGGGAATTCAACGAATACAGGCAGTATCTGACCACGCTCAGGATAGAGGCTGACAAARTGTCCCGGCAAGAACAAGTAAGCAAAGCTCACTGTTCATAGGCATGCTTCATGGTGCTGAGGGTTGGGACTTGACTTGTTTTATCTCAGCAAGGCATGAACTGAAGAAGCAGTGAGGGCTGCRCTCGCGGGCTGGGCGTTCTGGTGTGGAAACAACTGCCTGGGTCCGAGCTGGGGGGGCACGGGGTGGGGACAGGCAGGGAAGTCATCCCTGAGGACCTGGAGTTCTGAGGGAAGCCCTTTTCTCCTCTCCCGGTTCMTGGCTGAAGCAGAGCGCTGCTCGGGACCAGCGTGAAGCCTCTGCACGCAGGTGCGTGAGAGCCTTTTGCGGCAAAGGGGAGCTAAAACCTGGCGTCTACTTTCAGAAAATGCTTCGACGACAGCTGGCAAAATTAAAGGATGGCCCTGAATGGCCAGAAGGCATGGACATTTCTCGCCTGCGAGAGCGGCTGCTGTGGGAGCAAAGAGAGAGTTTGAGAGATGGAGAGAGGGAGATGAGGGATAGGTAAGAGACAGGACAAGGTGCTGATTGTGCCTAGAGTGGTGCAATCAGTGTTTGGAGCCTGGCAAAGGCAGCTGGAAGCTGTCTGGGGCACTTGAGCCAGGGACGCCAGAGCACAATGATAGCAGTGGCTGAGCAGAGACTGGCCTGGACAAGACAGCTCCAGGTGCTGTGTTTCAGCCATCTCCATTTGTCTTTAAAGGCTTCTTGCCATGATTGCGCAGAGCATGGAGAAGCTTGAGGCTCCTGAAGAAGAGAAACACCTCCTCCAGCAGGCTGAGCGAGAACAGCAGCAGCAGCTGGGAAAGAAGAGACACCCAGGCACCCAGAACAGCTCAAGTAAGCTAAGACACTGCATTAGAAAGGAATGCATGATAGTAACACAAGTTACACAGTACACGCAGATTTACACAGTCACGCCAATAGTACTCAGTGTGTTTGCTGTCAGCTGTGAAACACATCCCTCGTGCTTGCTGATGACAAAGATCCGCGTAACTCACAGCAGCTCCATCTTCTGTGGGACGTTCATTCAGGCAGACACTCTTCTGAACATTGTTCACGGGCTCTTCCATTTGTGCACTCAGAGCAGGAAACTCTTACTCAGCCCTGTGGCCAGCATACTTTGCCATGGAGAACGTTCACAAACGGGAGTTTTACTTCCTTTCCCCTATAGGAGCTGAACGGACCGGGCAGTCTTCAGTCGCTAGGAAGAAGAAGAGAAGACCTCTGCTTACTCCAGTGGTCTCCCAGGAGGGCTTGGAGGTCATGGCTAGTGCCACGTGCCAAAGCACCTCGTCTCAGGAAAAAGATGCTACTCGGACAGCTGTCGAAGGGAGACCTGTGAGTAGGAGCTGGGTGGATGTGGTGGCCACCTCTCCTGTGTGGCAGTGCGTTGGTGCTCAGGACTCCTGCGAGGGTGCTGCAACACACACAGCCTCTCTCAGCTTGTGACGCGTGGTGGATTGTCAGAGCATCTCCTGAGAAATGCCCCGATGAGCTGGGGGGGGATCTTCCCAGCCTGGGAGTCTCTGTATTGAACAATTAGGAGGGGCCCGGCCCGGCCGGTCAACAGTCCCCAGGGGACCACTAACTCCCAGTTCAGGGCCTGATTCATCTTTTCGCACGCTGGGAGCCAGGCTGGCTGCAGTACCCTTTGCTTTAGAAAACCTCCTCCGAGTGATTTTTAGAAATGCCAGAAATGTTTGGTTCCTAGCTGCATGAGCCCTCCAACACCTGTATGCCAGGTGGTGTCCCCTGACCAACAGCTTTTCCTTTGGCAAATCCCAGACAGGTCTCTAAGGAACGGTCTCTTTCTGCTTGGACTCAGGCTGTTTCTGGTGTGCGACTACACTTTTTCAAGCCTGACTGCTTGAAACCCATCTAGTGAGCGGTTTAGGAGGAGGGAAAGGAAAACCAGCCAAAGTCAAGGAGCATATTCACTCATCAATTCCTCCCGGTTTCTGTTACAGAAGTCTTTAAATGAAGAACTGCGTAATGAAGCCCAGACTATGCTGCTATGGACTACACTGACAGAAGCCCAGGAGCTAGAAGAGGTGGCTGAGAGCGTGCTCGAGGAAGTGCTGGAGAGGGTGAAAGAGCTGGGTCCGTCAGTCTGCGTTTTAAGGAGGGCTCCCCTGGCGATCGRTGGAAGATTCCTTGGTAGTGCGAGAAGGGCAGAGTCTTCTGAGACACCTGCTCCAGATCTCCAGCAGGAAATTGAAGTGGCAGCCTCAGAGATTGTAGCAACCATTATAGATTCCTTTGGGAAGCATTTGGTATGCAGCACAACAGATCCCTGTGAGCCCAGGCTGTCGGCCAGGTGGAGGSAGCAGCTCGTAGCCAGAGGAGCCAGGCGAGCTGGCAAACCGGGAGAAAGCAGAGCAAGGCAAGCTGAAGTACCAGCGTATGACGAAGCAACTCCTCTGGCTTCTCTGGACAAAATTGCCAAAGATGTTGTTGAGAAGGTTGGATCCACCTTGCAATCGTTTGTAGCTTCTCAATTTGAACGTCACTTCTGGTGTAAATTTTCTGAAATCCTGAAGCTGCCCCTTGAGACTATTTCTAAGAGACAACTGCAGCCATCGCCGACACCTTTGTCAACCCAGGTGTCGAAGGCAGAAGAAGGATCATCCAGAGCATCTGAACATCGGACACCGGAGGCCATAAAGGAAAGAAAGTCACCTATGTTACGAGCGTTCCGCAATGCTTCCGCTGTATCACAGGAGAGTAGCATGCTTGCGAGGGGTAGCATCCCAAATGCAATTTCCAAAGYTCAGCAACTCCATTCAGAATTAGAAGTGTATGCCGAAGTTGTTGTCCATGATGTTCTCGAAACCCTGAAGAAGCAGAAGAACTTAGACAAGGAAACGCATCCAAAGGACAGCTCAGAAGAAAGCCGCGTGGAGAGCGGGCTAGCGGAGTTACTATTGGGTCAGCGCAGTCAACCTCTGACTGACGTTGCTTTAGGAGTGAACTGCGGGAAGCGGTTTGCAAAACGGCCCAGCCCAAGAGGTGGGGATGAGAGCTGTCCGGGACAGGACTTTGAAAGGCCAGGAGGAAAGAGAATTCCTGCGAGAAAATTAGAGAAAAGTCAGCCAAGAACAAAGCTCCCACCTATCAGCCTCCCTGAAATGGTCACGCCTTCAGAGGCAGAAGCACCATTTGAAGAGGGACTGTCCCGTAATCTCCTCCTGTCTGTCCTCCAAGAGTCTGAGCAAGATGCTCAGAGCCCGCCAGAAGGCATTCGGAAGCCTCCTTCGGCACACACATCAAGACTTTATACTCCCGTGTTGGAAACCCTACCTAAACTGAGGCCAGGGAGCGTGCAAGGTGCCTTCCCCTCCGTGGGCCAGCAGTTTTCCAGGCAGCCCGCTCCTCCACCAGCTCCAAAGGCCCCTTCCCAGAGAGGAGCCCAGAGGAGACCCCTGCGTGTAAAGCTTGTGCCARGCAAGCCAGAGCAATGGGAGTCAGGAGAGAGGGCGTTAGCTGGGCGGCTGGTGGAGGGCGCGCTGAGGAGGTGTGTGGCTCCAGGCTCCAGTTCTTCTTCTGACACCAGCGCTGAGAGCTAACAGTCAGCAAGAAAACTGCGGGAAATGGTCGCCCCACAGAGAATAAAGAGTTTCTTTCCAAGCACTGCTTTTATGTCCTAGTATTCTTTTGCTGCTCTTGTGATCTACAGTTCATCACAACGGGCAGCAGCAACTACTCCAACAGTTCAACAAGACCTTATGCCTTCCTAGCAAGGCAGAGGAGCGGGAGTTTCTCTTCAACCAGCCTGCCTGAGGGAAGGGCTTCACAGCGCGTTTTCTCGCATGGACTGGGAAGCCCTGGGCTATCAAGGAGCGTTCAGGGGAGGAGAGGGGATGGCCAGCACTTGCCTTCACATCTGTGTTACTGAGCCTGGTTCGTGCCCCCAGGAGGGGCCCGAGCGCCGCGGGGCTGCCGGGGCCGCGTCCCCCGCGGGAAGGGCTCCGCGCCCCGCCGCTCCGGCTCCCCCACGTCTGCCTCGGGCTCCGGAGGCGGGGGAGCGCGGAGGAGCTCGCAGCAGGCCCGGGCCGTTSTGCAGCGCCGGAGGAGGCGCGGGGCCGCGCCAGGCCCCTCCCGGCCTCTCTTCTCGGGGCTGGGTCGCTTCCCCTTCTTGGGAGGTCCCGGGGGCAGGCGGGGTGGCCAAGGCCGCCCGGCGTTGCCCTTTGCTTGGCTGYGGCCTTGGAGACCTGCAGCAAACGCGCCCGCGCGTAGAAAGCCCCGGTGCAGGAGGCCAGCTGAGCGCCTTAGTTACACCGGGAGCCTGGGGCTATGGTAAAAAAMYGGGGCCGCAGGTCTGTGGGCAGCAGCCCTGCCCCAAAAGCCTTCCACGTATGAAAGCAGCGGGCAGGCATTTGGGAGATGTGTATGCAGGTGGAGACACGGATTTCTCTGCTGCCTCAGAGAGTCCCAGGGACCTCACTTCACTCCTGCAAGAGTTGGGGGGGTGGGGGGGCACAAAAAGTGACACCTGCAGTAATAGTTGGAAGGCAGGGGAAGCTGTGGGTGTCAGCCCCCTGGCCCAGTCTCTGTGAGTGGGGAGGGGAGCACAGGGCCTAAAAGAGCAGTAGTCAACCTGCGCTTTCRCACCTGGTTAATTAAAGAACTTCTGTCATGAGCTTGGGGAGAGGGAGGACATGCTACAGCACCGGGGGAGTCTCTTGCTCTGTCTGCCATTGCCTTTACCATCCTCAGCCTAGGAGCTGGAATGAATCTCCCTTAGCAAGTGAGTCTTTTAGCACAGTGCCCATGGMCAGCCTGTCGCATGGGGTCACTTGCTAGACAAATTAGACCCRTACAGCGGGTGTCAGTGGGGCGCACGCTTGGAGCTGGAGGAGTTGGCCTGGAGATGGCGTAGCCGTGGCTGGGAAGCGCCGGGCTGGAGCGGGCTGCTGTTGTCCCGGAGAGCGGGTGTCGGGGCAGCGGTGCTGCCAGATGGGGGGCGTTGTGTTCTCTGGCTGGCGGGCGGGCAGGGACTGCACCTTCCCCCAAAGCAGCTTTCTCAACCTGCTGTGCTGCGTGCCTGGACAGCGCCAGCCCTCTGCCTCGAGACTCAAGCTGACAGCAGCTCAGCTAGCGTGCGGTTGAGGCAGTGGCGGTGCTCAGGACAGCCTCTGTGCCCTGCCTGCGGAAGCTGGGGGCAAGCTCTTTGCGGAGCCAAGCCAGCTGGAGCTGCCCCTTCCTCCTATGCCTTTTGTTCTGTCCCAGGGAGAACTTACAAAGGCAACGGCTCCGGCTGCCACTTTGACCCCCTGCCTTGCTAGAGAAATCCCCCTCCCATGCGCAYGCTGCCACTTTGTCAGACCTTCCCGTTCACCAGCACCYCGTGTGCATGCGGTGAGTGCTTCTGACAGCCCTTGCTCAGCTAGCCACAGGCAGGCAGGGCAGCAGTGAGTGCTGCACTGACTTCGTGCCACATTGGCATGRAGGGARYRTGACCTGTRAGCCTGCCCTGCTGACTGGGTGTCCCAGCACACTYGGAGCACGTGATGATTGCTGAGRGAGAGCTTCATGGCTTCTCCCWGCTCAAAGGAGAAACCCSAGCCACGCTCAGAGAAACCTTCCGGAGKTAAAGAGCASCACTGCGGAGCAGTGAAAGCTYACGTCYCTAGAGCCACGTGAAYCTGGTACGTGTGGCCTCAATGCAACCCAGAGCCCTCTGCTTGGCCTCTGGTCCCCTCAGGACCTGCCTGTTTGCCTTTGGGGACAGCCCAGAGCCTTCTGATGGCCCACAAAGCCATCTATTCAGCTTTTCATGAGCCCCAAAGACCTCCATTTGTCATCATGTCTTTTCCCCCACAAGACCTCTCCTCATCTTTCAGTATCACACAGAGCCCTCTGTGTGCCTTTTGGGGCACCTAGATGTCCCCATGTGCCTTTCAGTGCATCCCAGGGCCTCCGTGTGCCTTTTGGAGAACCCTGGGGTCCTGCCTTGACATTGGTGATCCTCCCCAGGAAAAGGGCGCTATGGACCTGGGGACGCTTGGGCCCGTATGGAGTGAGCAGAGCATCGTCCTGGTCAGCAGCGCTCCCTGGGCATGTCCGTGACTACTGATTTACAGGCTTGGGTGTTGTGGTTGGTGCTTAGGAAAGGCCAACAGCTCAGCCCTGGCATGGACTTGTCAAGGGCTTGGTTGTTCTTAGTGTTGAACTCTCCTGCAAGGCAAGGGCAGGCCAGGGCTGTGATTCTGTACAGGCAGCGGGATAACTGAGTCCTTAGCAAGGTCAACTGTTTTCCCAGACAGCTGCATATYGCCTTCTGGAGTATATTTTCAAAATTCAGTCGCCTTTTCTGTTGCTTCAAAGAACTGAAAAAACAGTTTGGTGCCTTTTATGTTTTACAGCTACCTCTTAGCTGGTTCCTGCTGCACACTAAACTGCTCGTGCAGATGCACCCTTGCGGCACAGGGTAAATGTATATTYTTGATTACCAGGGCTGTGAGGTACTTTGTAATAACTCCAAATGACTCGTTAACCTTTTGAAAGTCYAGGAGCTGACCACGGCACAAGTTCAAATCAACTCTGCAGCATTGGTGCAGTAGAGCACACTCGCACATTGAGGCCAATACACCCCCAAAGCATCAAGATTCACTGCACACACATAACACATGAGAGTAAGACAACCCCTCCAGGGCACTGCAGTTATTCATATATTTGCATGCTTTTATTTCTGCTGAGAGCACAAAAGGATGCCCATGCTAAGC
Organism: Apteryx rowi; assembly: GCF_003343035.1. Taxonomy (NCBI): domain Eukaryota; kingdom Metazoa; phylum Chordata; class Aves; order Apterygiformes; family Apterygidae; genus Apteryx; species Apteryx rowi. The sequence continues at coordinate 744,917 of NW_020447195.1, read as the reverse complement.
CTGGAAGGCCACTGGAGATAGTGCCAAATCAGATTTTAATATTCGAGTTGGTTTTTGTAAAAGAAATAGAGGAATCTGCTCTGGTGATATCCAGAACAAAGTTTAACTGAGATATCTTAAAAGGAACCATCTCTCCTCCTCCCATCTTTCTCTTATATAGCCTGTACCTGTAAAAATTTGGATGCTGAATGAGATTTTCATACAGTTCTCTCTATGCACTCAGGAAATCCTGCCCCAAAGTACAGGGATTTAGGAGACCCTATATGCCAGGGAACAACCCAAAGTATTTTCACCTCCTGAAAACTAAATTGCAACAGAGGTCCATGAACACATGCAAGGGAAGATTTTAAGGGTACCAGGCTCTGTAAGAGGAGCATGAAATGACATGTACCTATTGTGAAGGAGGTGTTTGGTTTCAAGGGAAAATTAGACAAGGATAAAACCAAGTTACTCAGGCCTAAAACCTGCCTGTAGATGTGTGTGGAGAGAGAACATGCATGGGCATTTAAGTCACTGAGAAACTCAGCCCTCTGTGGTTACTAGTGAAAAAGCAGCAAAAGCCACTAGGAAACACCAGCCAGCCACTCCAAAGCCAGTGCTCAGGCCAAACATGAGAATTTGTGGTGACAGAGATGCAAGTCTGTGTCCTCACTGTACCTGAGGCAATGGCCACTGTGAGCAGCCAGCTTGTTTAGTTCAGGTACCACCTACCCAAGGACTGAGGGAGCCCAGGAGGGACAAGGGGATTATCACCTGCTGAAAGAACTGGTGGAAGGAGGCAAGTAGGTGAGCAGTTGATCCACTACCCCTGAGTACAATCCAGGTCCCTCTGTAATGCACTTATGCAGTCTTGGGGTGACTTGAATCAGGACGCAAATGTCAGTATTCATATAAGGGAGAGTTCCTTATATTCCCACATCTGAGCTCATTGCTGGGATCGTCTTACGCTACACAAGCACAGCACCTGACCAGCAGAAAAACATCGACTCTGTCTGCCTCCCATCAGCATGGTTAAGGCATCTTCATGGACAGGTGGTCGTGTTCCTTGTCTTTATATCCCACCCAGAAACACAGTACCATGACATATTGCCACCCCAGGAGAGCAAGGAACATCAATGCTTATTCAACTCTAGTCACATAAGCAAGAGGCTCTTCTACGGAGTTACAAGCATGTTCTTGGCAAGATACACACAGCCCTACAGTGTCTGGCATTTCTACAGCAAGAGGGAAGTCCTGGCACACATTTACCTTGAGCGCAGCAGTTGCAGCCCTTCTGGCTCCTCTAGGGAGCAGCTCACTATATACCCTAATTTGCACTCAACATTCTACATTTTTTCAGTTTTTGACTATTGTGAATAATTTCAGTGAAGCAGGCCCATTTTTCCATATAAATTATAAATATGATGGAACATACTAATCACCACAGTCAAAACAGAGGTGGTCCTCCACTGTAACAGGGATCATTTGCTTCTACCATATAAATTAGTCATTAATCCTCAGTGGGACCTCCCATCTCACTCCATGGGGACTCAGGTTTTTTAAAAGCCTCTGCTAAAGGATACTGACAAAGGTTTTTGGAAATTAAAGTACATTATAGCAGCCAAAGCTACATGCCCTACAACTTCTTCACAAAACCTTGAGTTGGGAGACATTCCTCCCTCAGAAAACTGAGACAATTCTTCTCTATCCTATTGCATGGAGGCCTAATTTCAACTTTTCCTCTTAGTTTAAAACTTATTTGTCCAGCAGAGCAGGAATTAATTGGCTGGAGTTCCCCAGGTAATTCCTGCAACCCTTCTCAATACCTGAACTCACACATTGCCTTGTGCTGCTTAATACCAAAGGTTGTGCTGCTTAATACCAAAGGTGGGTTAACTGTGGTATACAAGCTACTGCTTTATATTTTAGCATTTTCATTTTTATGAACTTTTAGAGCTTATGGCACTAATACCTGGTGCTGGGGACTTACAACTTCATTTTATTGACTATTGCAAAACACCTTCTATTGACACTTCAGCTTGAGAATGCTACCTTTGAGACAAAGCACATGAAAAGGAAGGGTCAAGCATTGCACAGTGCTTTAAGTGCTTTAACCTGTGTAATGCCAAGTGCCTGCCACTTGCAATTCTGTATTGCCTTTCACTTGCAGCTGTGCAACCCTAGTTGTCATGGAAGTATTTTTCCCTGGTGTTATCCTCATGGCCTTGCACCTACAAGCCCTGACACTGTTTTTAGGCAGGTTCTCATGGGAAGCAATTGTCAACAGCATGAAAATCACCTCTTCTTTCCCCCAGATTCTTTCGGAGATTTTAGTTTAGAGTAAAACCAAAATGTAATGAGTAACAGAGTAGAATTACCCTATATATGCACAAAAGCTTGGAAACCAGTGTCCAATACCTGCATCTAATCTACACACAGTACTCAAGATGCAGATGCATCAAGGGTTTACAGATAATGATGCTGTTTGGGCTTTCTTCTTTACCTAGTAATCCCAAAGATTTCGTTTGCTTTTTTGACTGTTACTGAGTACTAAGCTAATGTTTTCATTCAAATATCTACCTCAAGCCCAAGAATTTGTTCCTGGTCTCCTAAGATCTTATCACTGTGGGTGTGAAATTTGGATTCTTACCACAATGTGCTTCACTTGACATTTAGCTACATTGAATTTCATTTACCTATCAACTCATCAGTCTGTCCTCATCCTTACTAGTTGGAATAAGTCAGTATGAGCAAGCTTCACTTCACTATTTCAGTGCCTTTCCTAGGCTGGACACAACACTGAGCATCATGGCTCCCAGCTGAGTTACTTGTGAAGTTCCACTGAAAAATCTAACCATTTACTCCTACTTTTTCCCCATCTGTAACCAGGTAAAAGGGCTTCCCTCTAATTCCATAGGATCATCCAGGATCATCAAAAGCCTTTGGTAAAAAAATCTGCCAAATGCCTTTTGGAAATTCAGGTAGATTACAACAGACCTCCTTCTCCACATGCCTGTGGACTCTTTCAAAGAACTCCGTAGGTCTTGTGGGGCAGGACTTCCCATTAAAAAGCCTGGTTTATACTCTCCCATAATATCACGTATCCACATTTCCACTAATTCCGTTTTTTATTATAGTTTCTATTAATTTTTCTTGTACGTAGGTCCACCTTACTAGTTCAGAATTCCCATATGCCCTTTGTTTAGAACTGATATCACATTTGCCACCTTCCAATCTTCAAGTATCAATGCAACCTTTACAAGACACCAGAGTGAGCAATATCCTCTTTTGCTTTCTTTCTCTAATCCTCTTTGGCATCTCACAATCTCCAGCATTGTGCCAGTATCTTTTCTGCTTAAGCACTGAATTGGATTTCACAGAGACTGGATTTGTTGTTGTTGTTGTTTACCACTAAGCAATTTTTAACATGTAATACACACCAAGATCACCATTACAAACTAGGATTCCTGCCTATCAGTTGGAATGAAAAAAATGCAGTTACAGAAATTGCAGAGGAAAGCCTCAGCTTTATTCACTTCACAGCTGTGAGAAATACATGCCAACACTTGTAGCAACGGGCAGACTTCACCATTTTACGCCCAATGACGTAGCCCTGTGACCAAAGGAAAGCAGCTTCTGGCTCTCAGTACTAAGATTTACTAAGAGGAGGAGACCTGGAGTCAGTGACAAGAAAGGTTGTCCAGTCCTTCAAAGGGGCCATAAAAAAAAACAAAAATTGTTAGCCAAATAGTAGTAAGGAGAGCTATGGGCTGCTTACAGGTTTCCCCAACAGCAGAGGGAAGGTGAGTTGTCTGAAAATGGTAGTCCCTGGCTCCGTTACCATTCCAGACAGACCAGGATTGCAGGACTGCTATGATTCAGAGAAGATCCTACTGCAATCCTTATTTAAAGAACATCCTTTAACCAAACAAACACTTGTGAATCCTTCCCTGAACAGCCAAAGAGCAAAACCAAAATGAAATAATATTCTACAAAGCCTGAAGCACCAGGGCCAAAAAAGAGCTACGTCCACACTGCACTTAGGACAGTGCTCCACTTCCTCCAGGAAACCCAACTGAGAGTAGCGCAGCTATGTGGAATCAAGAGAAGCGCTTCTACGTCCCCCTAGGATGGGAAGCAGAGGCATTCCTCTGCCTTCAACACTCCTTAAACAGGCAAGCAGAAATGAGAGATTAAGGAACAGCTGTGTTTAAAAGCAAATGACTATCATATATCAGAAAGCAGTATCTAAAGCTCCTTTTCGTCGTCATCACTCCCCGACGAGCAGATGCTCTGTACTAGCCAGCTCCCAAATCTGAAATGTATGACTGAATGGAGGAACTGGTTAGAACTGGATTACTTAACTTTTTTCTACATAATTCAAGAGGAGTGCATTTCAACCTTTTTTGATTTGCTGACTTCTAAGAATTTCCCAGTGTAGGTGGCCAACTCCTGTAGAGCAAGTTTAGGCCTACTGACAGTAGCATGCTTTTCCAGGCTCTCTCTTGCAGATGCCTCAGAAGCAGCACACAGGTCACCAGGCACGTGCAGACAAAAACCCACTGTTCTGAAGGCAGTCCACACTTTGTTGCTGTTTTAAGTTCCTGGATTAACTTCTTTGAGAAACTCCATTTGAGCTGATCACTTCTCACTTTAGAAATCACCTTTCCCTGCCCTATGGGAATAGCCACAAGTCAGGGCAAGAGAGCAGCTGATATCTTCAGAATGTTTTCGTAGCAGGTAAATTCAGGACACTTCTGGTATAGGAACAGCAAGGGGCTCTTAAGTCTACCTACAGCAGAAACACTATTCTTTAGCAGAAGTGTGGAAACAGAAGGCAGTGCTGTATGTGTGCAGAAACAGACTGCTGTGCACCAGAACACTGATCCATTACTTAAGGCAAAATAACCTCTAGTGACCAATACCCCAAAGCTAAGAGTAAATACCACGGGCTATTTTGAGGGTCTAGTTCAGCATCACAGAGAGAAAGAGCTCTATTGTTATTAAAGAACTGGAGAATGTCAGCAAAGGGATACAGAGCATTCCTTATTTATAACTTATACATGTTATTTGTCAGTTTTGTAATAATACTTAGTTTACAAAACACTATAAAAAGTTGGGTTTGTAGCCTCTTCCTTGTGTTAGGCCTGCAGCAGAAGGTCTAGAAGTCTGTACTCCACAGTGCAGCCTCACATTTCACTCCTTAGGAGCTTCCTGGAAGGTAGGAACCAACACTTCTCATGTCAAGCTAGAAAGACAAAACAGAGATAAGACTTAGCAGATAGAGTGCCAGAGAGTGCAGAAGGCATTTCAAAGTATAGTCAGTTCTCAACCTCTAGTTGCAAAGGACCAGTGGTAATTTCGCTTCCTAGAATATAAGAGTCTGAAAAGAGTGCCCCAGAGCCCATGCTGCTAACAGCCAGAAGTAAGAACAGACTTTCAAGTTGACAAGGATGAAATGTACACTCAGCTGTGTCTGGGAAGTTATTAAAAACTCAGAGCAAGTTTAATAATGGCTCTGTGTTATGTTCACAGACACCAAGCCTTTATACAGGTCCTGTGAAAGGGCAGCAAAGAACTCTTTCAAAGGGTTTGTTTTTCAAAGAATTCCTTATTCTTTCCCAATGCAATAAACCATTCCCATACATTTTTATGAGAACCAAGAACTCTGTCACTAAGTTGTAGAGGCCTAAGTAAATCAAAAACATATCTCCAGCATGAAAGCAATGACCCTGAGAGTTACAATCAGTTAAAAGACCAAATGAAGTTTAAATAGCATATTCATCTATAAGGATGCCTTATAAATTTTTCTGCATACATCACGGAATAGGCAATATCCTGTATCACTAGTACTCCACATAGAAAACAAGGAAACCTGACTCCTATTAAAAAGGAACTTAGACAAAGCCTTGGACAAAAAGGCTTTTTAAAAAAATCAGCTAACCAAGCAACCAAAAAGAAACCCAGCAAAAATGTTCAAAGGCAGCAGAAAAGCTCCAAAGTCTTCCTGGCTCCAGATATGGTTCTAGCAAGCATTTGAAATAAAAGCGTTATGGGTTAGAACAATCAAAATGCAAGATGCCAAGCAAAGTTACAAGCATTTTAACTTTTAGAATAAGATTTTTTTTCCAAAGAAAAAAAAAATCATACATGACATAGCTAAGCGCTGAACATGGAGAAAACATTGAAGTGGATACTGTTTCTCACAAAAAAGCATTATGTAATTGTAATTAGAACTGTTATACTTTTCCACTAAGCAGGCTTATAAAACTTAGGACCAAAAGAGCTAGAAGAAAATAAACCTTTCTGTAACAAGATAATTCTTGTCAATAACTCAATAAAATGAAAGAGCAAGAGGGGAAAAAAAAAGACAAAAAAAAGAGAGAAATCATCTTTGAAAACAGCTAATTTTACAGCTTCACTGTAGTAAAATGTTGCCTGTTTTGACTGTTCTCATACACAAAGTTGGATCCTCCTTACCTGTCAATCAAGGAATCTCTCATGTTTGTAGCAATGGTACTTGGCTGAGCTTCATTCAGTCTGAAGACACTCTCAATAACGGAGAGTTCAGTACTGGTTGTATCCAGCCCACAAAAGGCACACCAGTCATTTACAACCATTCCTGCTGCAATGACCTCACTGCCACGATTCACTGTTCCCGCCTGGCAAAAACAAACCATTAAGAGTTACCATGGTACACTGACAGCAACACACTTTGTTATGTTTTCTCATTACAAGTCTTCAGTGAAGGGCCTCAAATCACACTCCTGAAAAGAGATTAAAGCTTCTGCCATCAATAAATTTATAAAGATTTTAGATAAAAAGTTGGAGACTAATGAAAAGCCTTTAATATCTGGAAAGAAAGCTGTGAAATTCAATAAAATAAAACCTCATGAACAGGAAGCATAAAGTTAGAGCTATCCTAAAATTCACAAATCCAACTCAACTAACTAGGTTGTTGCTGTTCTATTCAGTAGGGAAAGGATTTTATGACTGGAATTTTTAAAAAGCTGCCTTTGGCCAAACCACAGACAACCTCCTATTCTGCATGAATGAATCAGCACTGCTTGCACAATCCCAGCAGAGCAATGTTTCAGGAACAAACTAAAAGTGCTATGCAGCTTATTCAAATTCAGAAAAGACAGGGAAAGTGTCTTAGAGAAAATGCCCCCTTCAAGTCTTCTCCTCATTTCCCACTTGGAACAGCTCTGCAGAGAAAACAGTATCAAGGAGCCTGTGAGGAAAACAAAAAAAAAAAAATCACGTAGAAAAAAATCAAGACGTAGAAACATTAAAACTGAAAACTAGGATGGAAGGGAGCGGAGAAAGAAAACACACACTCTTACCACGAGTGGGACCTGAAGCAATGAAGAGAGTTCATCCTGATCATCAATTGAGGTTTTGGGGTGCACAATTCCTCCTTGATTACTAAAAACACAGTAACTTCCTACCAGCACCTGATCTGCTACCGTTTGTCTGAAAACCTCAACTTTTAGTACATCTGCCAAGATCTCTTCTGTCTCCTGCAAACAGAAAGCAAGAATAAAGTCCTCAGCAAAATGGTACTGTAGAATTAGAAGTCAAGCTACTCCTGCACACAAGCATCAGCTTTGAAAACCTGCTCACACTTTCACAATCCACTGGAATTCAATCGTTATATAAATGCTTAGTCGTCTTCATCGTTCTTTATACTCCAGGTTTGTTTCCAGTTATCTATGCATCCTGAGCTGAGAGCTGGAAAACTATAAACACAGGTTTGTCTTTCCTAAGAAACGCTCTTTCCCCCACTTTTTCTGGAGGATGCTGTCAATACATGAATCATTTCAATACCTGATCCCTGGGCGTGCCCTGTGAATCAGTCTTCTCTTGTCCTAGATCTAGGACACGCCTGAACAGTGTCTTTCTGTGCAACTCTAGAGAACTTCCTTCCCCTCCAGATAAAGCTCTCCAGGTTTTCACTGTAATTTATTTTGACTTCTTCCTTTCTGGCCATCTTACTTACTTTTTAATACTATTTAAAACATATGCTACAAAGACCATTGTCTTTTCCTTTTGCATTCCTTATGCCAATTCCCATTTCCCTGTCACCTTTACCACAAATTGAAAACAAATAGCCTAAGGACCTTCATTTTCTGTAGTCACACTGCACACCTCTGTAATGCTACTAAGATATCTGCTCTCAAATGTAAAGTGGCAGCAATATTCTCTCCAGTACCATGTTTTAAATTTTCATGGAAGAACCTTCCAGTTTTCTTCCACTCAACTGTCTAAATATATAGTAAATAAAAAGTCTGTACCCCACTACTTCCCTGTCCTCCTTCAACACTGTTGGAAATTTCAGCTGGATCAGCAGCATCCTCTAACTACTGCTATAACCCTGACCAATCCCCTTTTTATGTTCTCTTTAACTGATTATTACACACACACACACTCCTTTTTATTCAGTCAATTTCACATACCCAAAGCAAATTGCACCTGATAATACACTCCCACATCCCATCCCCTCCCTTCTATAAACACCATATACTACAGCAAGCCGAAAAAGAGGGCACGGACTATACTCGGGGAAGGGTCCACCTCTACGAATAAAAATTAACTGTAAAAAAGGACACAGATCAACTGAATCTGAGTCATAAATACAATATCCAAGTTTGTGATTTCTTTCCTTAGAAGAAAGGAAGCATGAGGCAGCACATCCTCCTCCATGAGCGCTCTGCTGTTAGCATAATTCCCCAGATACCTAACTACAAACTCAAACCGTAGCTTCCAAATCATTTCAAATGCATTTGCTATGAATTTAAAAGTGTAAGAGTCATATACCCTGTCAAGATCTGGATGAACAAGAGCTACATAGTCATTGCAAGTAGTAACATTGCCCAGAGCTGAGAGCCGCTCTTCTACTCGCTGAATTCGTACAGAATCTGGAAGACTATTGCGGATGTGTTGAAGCTCTTGGTCTGTTGTACTGCTTGGGACTAACAGTCCATGCCTGTTCCCTGAAAGAAAACAATAACAAAAAGGAATAAAACAAGTTCTGCATTAGATAAAGTAATTTAAATACACGTTTCCACTGGGCTTACTACTTTCCTGAAGTTCATATAATGCTTTGGAATTGTCCTTGCTCTATCCATTCCTCCCAGGACCAGAATTCAGCCCAAGAGAAATAATGTTACCATTTAAAAATAAAACAGTATCACAGACAATGGGAAAACTGGGAAGAAATAGACTTACCTCAAAGTAGAAATCAGTAAGCGGCAAGCAGCACTACCTTTTATCGCTTCTCTTATTCAACAGAACTAGAGGAAGCATAAGGTTCTCACTGAATCACTTTGACAAAGATCTTCCCCTACAGATGCTGATCGTCCAACAAGTGTACAGATTCTGCTCGTTTGCATTACTTTAATATGGCAAAGCAATGAGGTAGAATGGACAAAAAATATTCTTTTCACAGTAACAAAACTCAAGTCAGAAAGAGGTGAAAAGCTTTTCTTTGACTTACACATTTGTAATGCCCCCTGCCTCCCCCCACCTCCAGTGCTGGCTATGAACCATTAACCTTCAGGAAAACGGAACAACCTTTCCCGGTTTGCCAGAAAGCAGACTTACATGTGTCATCAGCCCATCTTCATGTGCTGAAATGCAAACGCTCCTCCTTACCCTTAATCTTTCTTACTGCATAAAATTTGGGTTTCCCAGTTTCACTCCTTTTCCTTACGTGCTTGAAAGCCTTAGAATAAAAATTCCCTTGGAGGAGTAGGTGCTGCCTGCCGTACTCCCCACCACAACCAAACCCACAGTATTTTAGAGGGGTTTTTAGGGTTTCCACTGGAGCAGAGGCAGCTACACAACGCCGGCCGCGGCCTCTCTCGCACTAAGGAGCCGGAAGCGCCCCGGCCGCGGCACCTACCCACACACATGCGGCCGATGATGCGGCAGCCGGCGATGGAGGCGTGCACCACCGGGATGGTCCCGAAGAGCTCCCCCTCGAAGACGCTGCAAGGAGGAGGCGCCGTTACGGGGCCGCCAGGGGCGCGGCGGGGGGGGCGGGGGGGCCGGGCGCGGGCGCTGCTCGGGCCCCGCCGCGCCGCTCACCTGTAGAAGTTCTCGGAGCCGCCGATGGCCACGAGGCAGTAGGCGTTGGTGAGCTTGGCGAAGCAGCCCAGCTCGTTGTTGTTCTCGAAGCTGGCGCGAACAGCCATGGCGGGGCCGCGATCGGGACCGGGACCAGAGCCGCGACCGGGACGGGCGCCGCCGCTTCCGCTTCCGCCACTTCCGCTTCCGCCGGAAGGCGCGGGACAGAGCCGTCCCTGCCGCCGGCCGGCAGCTCCCCGGCCCCGGCCCCGGCCCGGCCTCGCCAGGCCCCGCGCAGCCCGAGCCTGCGGCAGGAGC
>NW_020447195.1:615376-733403 GCF_003343035.1 Apteryx rowi | reverse complement strand
GCAGGTGCCACCCATGTGCACACACCATGCAGGTGCAGGTGCTGCCCATGTGCACACACCATGCATGCACAGGTGCCACCCATGTGCACACACCATGCAGGTGCACACATCACATGGGCAGACACTGGCCATGCGTACACACCACACGTGCAGAAACCACGTGTGTGCAGATGCTGCCCATATGCACACACCACCCATATCCTCCCAGCATGGCACAGCTCGGCATAGGCAGCTCCTGGCCACAGGCCCAGAGAGGCCCTGGCCAAGCTCAGGGTGCTCACCTCCCATCAAGGGACCGAACACAGCTCTTTCCACCAGAATATCTCCTTTATTTTTAACAAAGTTACCCTGCCTTTGACCATTTCATTTGCAGCAAATGCCTACATGGAGAGGAATTGCTGAGTATGAAGAAAACCTGTGTTCATCCTGAAGACATCAGTGGTCAAACAGTTCACAGTTAGAGCAAAACAGCTTTGGGGAAAATGGGTAAAAGGAAGTAGAAGTGTGGATTTTTTCTTTTTCTCTCCCTTACCACCATCTTGTAATTGAAAATATAAATTGTATTTGCTAATCCCATCTGAATCAGTAATCTGCACACATAAGAGACTGCAGCATAGCACAGATACCTTTCAATAGAAACAAGACTAATTTGCCACCCATATTTTGACTTCAAGCACCAGATATGATGATTGATAGGGAAAAACAACCACTAGTAAATGAGATGAAAGGACATCTCAAGGACTACAAGAACCAGGTCAGAGTTCAAATCGACTGTGTATGTGTTTAGATTTTAACTTGTTGTATTTGGTGATCAGATCCAGCTTACTGTGCCCAAGAGTCATTCTCTTCTCAGCCCCATACACACTGTTCTTTTCCATCAGCATTTCCTCACTGAGTTTATCACAGCAAGGAATTGCAGCTTTCTTCTCTCGTTTTAGCTGGTTGTATGGAGGTATGAGGTCCAATTTCCCTTGTCCAGGACTCTGTCTTTTTTCCATCCCATAAAAATTGTTGTCATTGTCTGATGTTGGTTCCCTGCAGGTAACAGTGGGCCCTTTCTGGTTCTCACTTGTGCCGTTGCTATTGGCACCCTCCGAAAGGGACTGCAAATTCTGCTCCTGTCTCAGCAGGGAGTAGAGATTTGGTCTGTGCTGCATGGCTGGGGTGGATTTATTTGGAAGACTGTGAGAGGAGTGTGGTGGTTCCCCTTGTTGCTTAGAGCAAGTAGGCTTCAGAGACGTGTCTTCCTTGCCCCTTTTACTAGCATAATCAGGGCTCAAATCTTGCTTTTCCTGCTGTACTTTGCAGGTGGAGATTTTCAGAAAGGGAGACATTTTTATGGTTCTGATGCTTACATTTGAGAGGCTGCTTGAGGGGCTTGAGGTTTCAGCATCATTCACCTGGTCAGCTTTTAAAAGGGATTCAACATCCTTTGAGGTATTCTGAGAAGAGGGCCATGTTCCAGGATCTGGCACGCAAAAGTTAGTCACTGCTTTGGATTCGGCATACAAGTACCGGAATTGCTTGTCAAAGTCTTCAACAATTTGACCACGGAAGTGGGTCACCAGGCTGGTGTGGACTTGGCTGCAAAGCCAGGTGAAACTGCAAGAAAAGAAGAAAAAGTGCATATAACACTTGTTAACAGAGTGATGTGATACTTAATATTGATTTTAGCATTTGAATGATTTCTTACCTCTCAATTATGTCATTAAATTAACATTTTCTCTGAAGTATATGTCTGAGATTACTTTTGGAGATGGATGTACTCATTACATAATTTTAAAAAACAACCCCTAAATGATCGTTTAATTGTAGATCAGAGACTGGCATTTTTCAGCTCAGTGGTTTAATGAATTGTATGAAAATATGAACAAGAAATCTCCTGTACATTGACTGTAAGAGTGTAGAAACCAATAAAACATTAACAGCAGGTTTTCCTTAGCCTTATGAAGGGTGTAAAACAGCAATTAGTCCCTGGCCAAAAGCACAGCACCGTGTTTCAGTCCTTCCTTTTCTTCTATCAAGAAGACATGCCTATACTTCTTTTCCGGTGGCACCTGCTTTTGATGCGTGGCAAGTCCAGTCCCTGCTGTCACAGTAAAATGTCTTGGGATCCCTTTCAGTAGCTTGTTATGCTCCACCTTAAAAACGAATTAGGTTTTGTCCCAGCTGCTCCTGCTGGAAGGATATTACCATCATCTATTGTTCTCAGGGAGAAGAACTTTCACTAATTGCCAGCTGCGTTTTTTCCTCATCTGTGTAATCCCACTTGTTCTTTGTGCCAGAACTGTAACTTAAATAGCTCCCCCCCTGTATATCTACAGATAGTAACCACATTTCTCCTCCTAGTCTTCATTTTCCTAGATTAAACAGGAAAACTCCTCTCATACAGTAGGCTCCCCAGCCTCCTGGTCATCCCAGTCATTGGCTTTTTCTTTTATTCTTGCTATAGTCAAACCAGACTAACAGAATAATTGTGTTAATAAATAAAATAGAACCTTTGCGGGTGGAAGCATCTCATTAGGGCTGCATTATCAGCTGCTAAAGCAAGATACTGACAGAGGCAAAAATATGATGAAATCACAGAAGCTACAGGAGAGCAGTCATAATGGGAAACTCCAAATATTCTCAAGTAAATAGGGTAAATGTCATTTCAGGACATGTTGCTGACACTATGTTTTGGGACCCATTGATGTTTACTTCACAAAACAGCTGTTCGTGAACTTGCTGTAGGAAAAGCAGCTCTTGGCTTGCTCCTGGGCAGTATGCATTTATTATGGTTCATGATGTTATTTTGAAGAAAATAGTATACTTACACTCTGCACCCATCCTGCCCCCAAGAGCAACAAAAAATGAAAAAATCAATACTGTTCTGCTTAATGTCAAGATAGGGAAATTAAGTAAGAATGAAGAAGAAGTAAAAGACTGAAAAAGCCTTTGTGGGTGGCATGAAGACTATTCAAAAACACCATATTGCAGGCTCAAAGCAAATGCATATAGCTGAAAGGAAGGATATAAGAAAAAACAGAAAATAGTTGGGATGGCTAAACGACAGCAGAAGAGAAGCTATTAAAATCAGAAAACCCATCCTTGCAAAAGATTGGGGCACACTTTGCAAAAAGCATAAGAAACAATAATCAGCTCCCTGGGGCTAACACATACTCCATATGTAACAGGAGTGCTCAGAGACTTCCTCTGCATCAGTGTTTACTATACAGGAGCTTGGGAACTTGCCGTGAACCTACCTTCATACAGAACATGAGAGAGGATCAGTCTCAGATTGAAATCTCTGTAGAAGAGATTAGAAAACAAATCAACAAAACAGAGAGTAAGAACTTGGCAGGACCAGGAAGCACCAAATGAATTCAAGAAAGAAATAGGTCAACTACTAACCATGACGTGTAATTTCACACTTGAAAGTGCCTTGGTTAGCAGAAGACTGGAAGGTTACTAATATGATATAATTTTTTTAATGTTTCAGATCATTAAGACTCAAATGAACTGTATAAATTAGTAGAAACTCTTCTAAAGAATACAATTAGTGGGCATATCGGTAAATATGATATAATAGGAAAGGTGGCTTTTTCAGAGGAAAGTCATCTCTCACAAAGCTGTACAAGTTATCTGAAGGAAATCCAAGTGCCCAGAGAAAGGAGATTTCATGTAGCCTGTATCTACATTGCCAAAGGCATCTATCCCAGAGGAACAGCCTGGCTCCCATGACAAATGGAATGGTGGTGTTGCCATCCACCTTGCTTAAAACTATTCCCTTTCTACACAAGAGTGCTGTGCCTGCACACCGTAGTGCAGATCCCTGACTCAGTGCCTACCCACAGCCTTTCGCACCCCTCTGTAGCATGGCACAGCTGGCACACTATCCACATGTCTGCACCACCTGCAATCCTGCTGGCGGGCTCCGTGAGAGGGCTGCGCCTTTACATATATGGGCAGTCTCTGTTCAGCAGCCTGCAAGAATATCATGCCTACCATTGCTGCCAGCATTGCTGCTGCTGGTCCTGATACTTCTTCAGCCACTACATTTTCTGCCAAATAGCCTGTGATGCCCTCTCCAGTCCATTTGTTGGCCTGCAAAGCTCTCCAGAAGCATGCTCTCCAGGCAAGCCACCGTTCATCAGAGGCATCATGCTAAGGCAGGTGGGACAGTAGCTCCAAGAGCTTTGGATAAGCCATCAGCCCAGTGCTGGAAACAGCTCAGGTCAATCACAATGGGTGGGGCAGCTGCCTCAGCTGCTGCTGTCATCAGTCTTCCCAGAGTGGAGAGGAGATCCTGGACCTGGAAAACCAGTACCAACTGGTGGCCCTAGGCAGTGCTTCCCATTTGGGATGAGTGGCAGTGCATACAGAGTTATGACACATATGTAAAACCTTTGCAGCTCTCTGAAGGAAGCTAGCACCTACCAGCCAGCATCAGCACAAGGTCTTCTGAGGGCCCCTGTTGATGGGGAAGCTGAATATCATCACCATCTGGAGTATCACCAGCTCTGACCTTTATCAGTCATGGGGGAACAAGTTTGGAAGTAGCATGGTTACAGCATGTATCTGTGAGGCCATCACAAGACTGTCCACTTGTTAGCTCTGCATCACAGACATACCACCTGCAGAGGGGCCATGACAGGAATTCCTCTCACCCTGGGGTGTTTCCCCACATTTCAGTGATTACAGCAGCTGCAGAGGATACCACCCAAAACCCTACAGCACCACTGAGGATAATTTATGGCCACTGCAATGGGCATAATAGCATCTCTGAGAGCTTCTTTTTATACCCTCACACCAGGCACTCACCTTCCAGCCATGAGTTTCAATGTGTGGAGTCTAATACTTGGTGTTGCGGCAGCTGCCGCCTGCGTGCTCTGACTGTGGGCTGAGGGGCTGGTTCAGAATGGCCACAGGATGCACACACATACAGCTTTGCTCACGCAAACTCCCCAGGGCCACGGCACACTCAATGGGTTGACCAGCCTCTCCTCCTTTGGAGGAGGCTTGCATCCCTCATGCTGTGAGCATCATCGCATGAGCTGTGAGAGGACACTGACCAGCCATGTGGAGGATCATGCCTGCCAGTCCTCACTCGCCCAGCCTGGCACCACTGTAGCTACGCAAGAGGCCACATCTGCCCTCCTACTTCAGACTGGCTCTCGCGTGGTCTAGCAAGAACATCACAATAGCTGCCCATCAAGGCCTCTGCCTCACTTTCAGCAGCAGGCAAACAGGAGGTCTTGCTTATGCCTTCCTTCCCTCCCTGGACCCAGTCACTTCCAGCTTCTGTCTCTGCCTCCTCCCAGCACCCTCTGACCTGGGTACTGCCTCCCCACAGCAAAGTGTGAGACACACACAACTTTTCCCTCCCATCCACATGAACTGTCCTTTCCTTTGTAAGGGAAGCATCCTCAGAGCCATGAATACACTGCCCTGACCTTATAACTGTCCCCACCACAGAAGACTCTTATGGCTCTTCCCCCAGTCCAAGCGTTATTTTACCCCAATTTCCCATGCCAATCCAATAGGGACCTGCCCACTCCAGGTCACTGTAGGCCCTGGAAGGAAGCATCCAAGCTCCCCAAGGTATATGGTCTGACAGCTCTGGACTTGTGTCAAGGCACAGCTCTCCTCATAGCCATAACACGGGTTTCCATGGTAGGACGATGTGGCCATGCCAGCCATTGCTATACCCATTACTGCAGCTGCATCCTAGCCCTGTGCCATCTGATGCTTGTTCTTAGGCCTCCAGTGGGTCATGGGACAGCAAGAACTGAGCTCTTATGTCTTGGTATGAAACAGGAACACCAGGGACATCATAGGCCTTGGCAATACCTGACAAGACACAGTACACAGCCCTGTTGCCCAAACCCGTCCTTCTAGAGACAACTGCATAGCCTGCAACAGTGGTGAGGAGGCCTTGGCCAGATGCCTGTCCCAACAGAAGTGCTTGGACAGGAAGAGCAGTGACAGAGGGGGGGAAAAGCCGATCATACAAAACAATGAAGGTCTTTTCCTCCATGAGTGGCATGGAGGAAATAGCTAGGGAATGCTCATTCTCGATCTCTTCTGGTATAAAGATGAGGCATTAAATGAAATTAACTGGTGACAAATTCAATACAGACAAGCAGAGATACTTCCCTGCACAACACAACACACAGGCAAGCTGTGAAACTCCTCACTGCAGGGCACTGTGGATGCTAGGAGTTCACATGTGTTCAAAAAGCAGTAGGACTTTCCTGCCATTAATTTTTCCATAACGGACTATTGCTTATGGAGGTACCATCTCCAGCTCTGGATCACCCTGAGGCACAAATTGGTGGAATCTGGGAAAGTATCTCTGTAGGACAGAGACCATCTCCTTCCCTAACTTGCTCTCAGACACTCCTGAGCAGTAATCTTCCAGGAACACTTGCAGCGCTGATTTCGGCCAGCAGATGGAGCTGAAACATCATCTCCGAGGAGGTTGGAAACGTGGTCCGAGAAACACCACAGTCTGGCTGTTCTGCCAAAATATTCCCATGGCCCGATGCTCCAGCTTGTGTTGAGCACAAGTGACGAGAACACCGTGCAGTATTTCAGAGGAAGTGTCAATCTCAAGAGCACTTTTGACAACAGTTCTTCCCTCTGTCCCCATGGAAACCTGTGATACAGTCTAAGGCTACAGTTCCTCCCATAGCTGTACTGTGCAGGTGACCTGCAGTTAGTCACACTTAACTTCTCTCAAGCCTCAGCTGCTTCCAGCTGATGAGACCCCAGTGTACAACAGAAGTTGTTTTACTTTTTTTCAGTAATTTCTATTTTTCAGTTTTATCACTTTTCTGTCACTTTGGCTCTCAAGGACATTCTTTCTTTTTTTTCTTTTTTTTTTAGTGTCTGCTACACTAGTAAATACCTTCACATCATTCACTCTGTTACCTTAAAATAGCACCTGAAGAAACATACCATTTCTTCTGGTGCCCAGAATGATACTAAATAACTAGATGTGATTATATTTAGTGTTTTAGATTATTCCTTTGTCTGGATTTTTCAGTTAACCCTGTTTTCTCATTTTCATAGTTAAAAGGAAAAATAATGGTAAAGAAGGAAAACAAAGGGAAATATTTAGCCAAAAAGACAGAAAAGTTGAGGAGTCTAAACTAATTGACCTGCAGCTGTTTAGGATAAATCACTGAGCTTGGTTCGCAGATTTAGAAAATCTTCCAAAAATATGCCTGATTCATACAAATGGGCAGTAATACATCCAAATGACTTCACCTTGCCAAGAGTATTTTGGAGAATAAAAAGGGCTTTACAAATATATCAAGGAAAATGTCTACATAGAGAACAACAGCATCAACATGGGGGGCTCAATATGAAAATGTCAATAAGTACACTTCTCTTGCTGCATGTATGTAATACTGCCTATAGGGCTCATAGGTGAGAAAATCTGGGGACTAGAGAAATAGCTAGAGATTTCAGGCATGATTTGAGCATGTGTTTGAAGAGAAAAGAGTCTTTTCTTACAGTTGAAGAATTAAAAGGCACTTACTGAATACCTGAATAGTGAAGAACTGAGTAGGAAAATCATCTCCTGCAAGAGAGGCTGTAGAGAGACTAGATATCTGGGTTCACTGTCAGCACAGAAGGATGTATTGAAACTCTAGACGGATTTAGCATCTTGGCTCTGATGCTATCCAATATTTTCACTGGCAACCTAAAGGATGGAAGAGTGCGTGCTTATTAAACTGGCAAATCATATCAAATGGAGAGGGATTGCACAGTCTAAAATTTTGACTGAATTTGAAAAATTTTCTGAAAAAATCAGATGTCATTCAGTTGGGAAATATTCAAGGTAAATGTGTTTAGGCAGGCATGATCAGGTGCGCAAATACAGGGTGGAGAATGACCAGGTGGCAGCTCTGCAGAAGATCAGGGGTTAGAGTATGTCTTAAGGAAAACAGTCTGCAGCACAGAGTATGTCTGCAGTGTCACAGTGCTGGGAAACAAGCAATCATCCCAGGGATGTATGAACTGCATTATGGTCTATGAGATCTGTGTAATCCTTTCACTCGACCGCAGCTCAGATGGAGCACGATGTCAGTTTAGGGCAACACATGCTAAGGAAGAGTTTGACCAAGTGGAGACTTCACAAGAAAGCAAAGAAAATTATTAGAGACTTAGGGGGTATCCTCTGAGGAAAAGGGGATGTTGAGTCTGGAAAAGACATGACCGAGGGTCAGCATGGTTTCCATCCCCAAGACATAAAAACCATGCCATAGGGAAGATGCTAAATTGTGTCATGCCCATGGCAGACAGGATGCAGATACAGTCCTGGGTGATTCAATGCTCAGGCAGGATGCCAGCAAAGAGTGAAGGGTGAGCTGCTTGCTGGGATGAAGGATTGCAGAGACGTTTGGATCTAATCTGGGGAGCACTACAGAGAAGACACTGGTCAATGTCTATATAGGTCCCATTAACTCCAAGAGAGATAAGATAGGTCTTGGGGGTAAAATAAAAGCACCTAAGTAGAAGGTTAAAAAAGACCAGGATCTTCCTGGTAGCCTTAATGAAATGATCCCTGTACCATGCTTAGAATGGGACAGAGAAGTAAGAAAGAGCATTTCAGTACATGGTTAAGGAAACTGTGTTAGGGAAAGGATGGTAGATTCACTAGGAACTGGAAAACTATAGGGATATAATCTACAGGAAAAAGCTGGATTCCATCTTAATCTAAATGAAAACTGGCTGCTGCACATTATAATGCAAAAGATATAGGGTGGTTTAAATTAGAGTCTGGAGGAAAGCTGTCATGTGTAGAACACCATACAGTTTGAGATGGCTCACTCTACCTTAGGGATAAAAACATAAAAACTGTATTCTGACATAAGGACAGGAAGGAAATCAATAAAACTTGAGTAATAAATTAGAAACAATGAAAAGCATCCAAACAAATAGAGTTGCATTTAGAAAGGCTCAGTTGTGAGCAACCGGATCAGATGCAAATATTTACATGCATCTGTACAAATCTTCTGAGCTAAAAAAGTAAATAGATGTTATGAAATATCTGTGCTGAAATGATGACCTTGACACAGGAGGCATCTCAGAAACTTACTGGGCAGAAGAAAATCAAGGAACAGTATAACTGCACAGGTACAAATTATACAGACAGGACAAATAGGGGTTGTGTTGTTGGAGCAGTGGCACAACACATTAAAGAAAAATAAGTCAGATAGATAACAAATGATATATCATAAAATGAAATATGTTCCCTGTGGATTGAAACTCCACTCCCCAATAGGGAAAATATAGTATTAGGACTATACTGTGAACTTTCTGAACAGAGTACTGATTTGAAATATGACATGCAAAGGAAGAGCTGAGAGGCTATGAAGGCAGAAGGCGGAGAAATAAAGGGAGATTCAGTTATATCCCTGTAGAATAGGGGCCTTGACTAGGAGAGCTGCAGCAACTACATTTGAGACATTATAAATGACTGCTTTTTTGAGAAACTAACCAGAAAACCAACAAAAGGAGAAATACTATTACCAGTTCAGAAAGATTCTTTGTAAAGGCCACTCAGCAAAAATCACCATGATGTACTCATATCAAATATTCTTTAAGAAGCAAAATAATCCACAACAGTAATATTTAATTTAAATAAGAAAGTGAGGAATGGTATTTAAAAAAAAAATTGAAAAGAGTAGCCAAAAAGGTTAAATGCTTGAGGCAGCATGAAGATTGTTTAAAGATGCTATATTAGAGGCTCAGAGCACATGTACCTATCAAAATAAAGACATTTAAAAGCATCCAAAAAGTCACTATAGTTAAAAGGTACCATAAAGGAAAATATTAAAGTAAACAGCCTTCAAAAAGTGGAAGTCAGCAATTTTCCAATTATTAACCAGTGAATAACCTATCATTTAAAATTGGACATAGTAGCAGAGGAATGAAAAGTAGTAACTGTGAACCCTTTTAAAGAGCTCCTGGAAAACTACAAACCAGCCAGTCTTATTTCCATACTGAACAAACTGGTAGAAGCAAATAGAGAGTAAAATGATTAGATGCATAAATAACTATAATCATAATGTTGAATACTCAGCATATTTTTGTGGAAGGAAGCCATGCCTCAAAAGACTGTTGCAGTTCTTTGAAGGAGACAGCAAACACAAAGATACATATGATCTGTTTGATGTCGGATACTTGGATTTTCAAACAGATTTTGACAAGGTCATTCACCAAGGGCTCTTAAAGAAGTGATTGTGAAGTATAAAGGAAGGTCTTCCCAAAGAATAATAATTTATTAAAGTTGGGAGACAAATGCTAGTAATAGTTTTAATTTACCCACTGTAATCCCACAAGTTTTACGTTGGGATCTTTGCAGTTCAACATATTCAGAAAAGACCTGGAAAATGGTAGAAACAGTCAATGTCAGAGATCATACATGACAAAATTATCTTGGGTTGTCTAAAGAATACTGGTTAATAAGAAGTTGCAAGAAGATCTTATGGTATAGGGTGAATGAGAGACAAAACAACAGGCAAAATTCAATGTCAATAAATGCAAACTGATGCAAAAACCCTAATTGTCTCTGAAACAACGATGAACTCTCAGATCACATTAAGAGGTCAGGGTCACCCTGGATAGTTCAACAAAAGAATCATTTCAATGTTTATCACTAGTCAAAAAAGCAGACAGACTAGGAGCTGCCAGAATGTGGGCAGAGAACAAGATAGAAGTCATCATTTTACCATTATGCTGAAGTATAGTGGGTGGGGTATCATTGACCACTTCATGCAGTTCTGGTCAACACCTCTCACAAAAGATAGAGATAATGATTAAAGGTCTGGAAGTTCTCCTGTATGGGAAATGACTGAACAGCCCAGGATACTTCAGCTGGAGAAGAGTTGATTCATATGAGGGATTATAAAGAAAGCAGGTGAAATCATGGGTGCAGTCAAGAAAGTAAGTAGGCAACAGTAATTTACTCTTCCCAGGTTATGGGAATTTGGGAACATCAAATATAATTATCCAGCAATAGGCTTAGTGTAAATACAGTGGATCACTTCTTCACACAAAGCATAGATTAAACTGCATAACACATTGCCAGAGGGTATTGTGGAGGCCAAAAACAGAACAACCAGAAAACAATTAAACAGGTGGAAGAAAAGTCTTTTAAGGGAAACCGAGCATAAAGAAGCACATACAACATACAGCCTCAGAGGTCCTGAAACCTCTGATCCTTGTGCATAAGATTGCTGAACTGTAAAACCTGCTACTGGATAAGAACAATGCTTTGTTCTTACACTCTGTCCTGTATCATCCCAGGATACTGGATAAATGATCTTTAGCTTTGCTCAGTAACTATTCTCATCCTTTCAATCTAGCTTTCCCACCTTCAGGGAGAGTAATCTAATTATTTGCTGTACTGCATATACTAGCGGGCTACGGTATACCTAGTAGGACACTCCCCAGATTTCTCCTGTGGAAACTTTTCTGTCCACTATTGAGCAAAATTCCATAAAAACTGGTTCTTATAGTCCAGAACATAAGGTGCTTATTGGGAGGGCAAAGAACCAGATTTAAGGCCATTTTCATCTGATAATTATCTTCCAGAACTTGAGAAATTTCAGCAACACGCATCTAGAAAGAGAGCTCATGACAAGCCCGAATCACTGCTCCAAAACAGCAGAGGGAGGAACTGACCCAGAGAACCAAATCTCTGTTTCAGACAATACTCTGACACTGGGGTACAGGGAAATAAGAGTACCAGATGTTCCTCCAGCTGTGGAGTTCAGTCCAGCAGACACATGCTCAGTTTTAGCCATCCCAAAACTAGCGGTCTCAGTTATCTAATATCCCCTTCCAGTAAATGGAAATGGACAGATATTTCCAGGGGGTGATTCATTCACCCCCATTGTCCTTAGACACTTGTCTTAGGATGGACTAAATTGCCTCCAAAGACACTGCTCTCCATATTGATTATATAGAGACTCTACATAACCAGTTGAGGCCAGGCACTTCAGTTTTATACTGCCAGAGTTTGATCAGGTGAGACTTCCACACCCAGAGATGATGAAGCCAGAGCAGAGGAGAAGGTGCAGCTTGGAGCTGCAGCACAGGTTGAGACACTGGTGGTCTGAGGGTCTGGCAAGCTCTGGCTGGGAGATAGAAGAGAGAGAGAGAGAGGGAGACCTTGATTACAATCAAGGAGACCTGGTGGAAGGTGGAAAATCTATGATATACAGTATTGCCAGGCGACCAGCGTTACAGAAATAATGGAATAGTCTGTACTGTTAGGGGAGTCGCACTGAATGTGAAGGATAATATGATGTGCAACATGGAAATATTGTGGGACAGATCTACAGATCGAAATCCTAGACTCTAATAATACTAGACTCTAATAATACTGCGTCCAGTTCTGGGCTCCCCAGTACAAGAGGGATGTGGCACTACTGGAGCAAGTCCAGCGAAGGGCCACAAAGATGATTAGGGGACTGGAGCATCTCTCTTATGAGGAAAGGCTGAGAGAGCTGGGCCTGTTTAGCTTGGAGAAGAGAAGGCTGAGAGGAGATCTTATCAATGTGTACAAGTATCTGAAGGGAGGGTGTCGAGAGGATGGGGCCAGACTCTTTTCAGTGGTGCCGAGCGACGGGACGCGAGGCAATGGGCACAAACTGAAACACAGACACTTCCATCTTAACATGAGGAAAAACTTTTTCACTGTAAGGGTGACAGAGCACTGGAACAGGTTGCCCCGAGAGGTGGTGGAGTCTCCTTCTCTGGAGATATTCAAAATGCGCCTGGATGCAATCCTGTGCAATGTGCTCTAGGTGACCCTGCTTGAGCAGGGGGGTTGGACTAGATGATCTCCAGAGGTCCCTTCCAACCTCAGTGATTCTGTGATTCTGTGAAAAATATAGTACAAGGACTGTACTCCTGAGCCTCTGATCAGAACAATGATGGTGATCAGACAACATTAAGTGAGATTAGAGAAGCTGCAAAATTAGGACAGATAGTAATAGTGGAAGATTTCATCCACTCTTATACAGACTAACTTAATGCTTCACTAGGATGAGTTGTGGAGAGAAAATTTTTGGAAGCAATAAATGATTACTTCCCAGAATAAGAAGTCTAAATTGTTTGACATACAAGAAAAGATGCTATTCAGGATGTGGTCTGGAATGATGCACAAGACTTAGTTCAAGAGGTAGAAATGGAAGAGCCACTTCGTAATAATGCTCACCACACAATTAGTTTTAACTCTGTAGCGGGAGAGAGTGATCTAAATAAATACAGCACATGGATATTCAAGAAAGGGAATTATGTAAAAATGAAGCAATTAGTCAAAAAACACCTAAAAGGAGCAGTCCAAAAACCCAGGATGATTACAAGCAGCATAGAGGTTGTTCAAAATGCTGTACTGCCAGTCAAGGAATTGGTAGGCCCAATGCAGAAAAGGTGAGGGAAAGGGGATATGATGAAGGTTTGCAAAGTCATGCAGGCAGTGATTTAGAACAGGTATTAACAATCTGCAGCACTAGAACTAGGGACACTCAATGAAACAAGTAGAAAACTGGTTTAGAACAGACAATGAGTTTGGGCAAATTCATGAACAATAGATCCAAAACAGATACTAAAGGGAATAGCTAGGGATGTACTCTCTAACATCCCTAATGCAATGGTTGTGCATGCTATCAGACAACAAGGGAATGGACAGCAGATAGTAGCCAGGTTCGCTGCTCTCCCTAAATAGCATCTCCTATTGCCACTGCTGGAGACAGAACCTAGACTAGGTGGAAAATCTTCTGACCTGGTAGGGCATATTTTACACTTTAAAGAAATGAAGTGATACTCATAGACAGATGGGTCCAGGAAGTGTTAGTGTTGGTAGGCAGTTAATGATATCCAAAAGTTAAGCAGCAAGATAAAAGCAAGAAGATGGGTGGAAGGTAAATCACCAAAATGAAAATGACATATATAAGGGTAAAATGAAGAGGGAGAGCAGGGAGAAAAAGAACAAGAGCTACATTATTCTGTGGGTTTTAACAAGTATTTTGACAATGAATATTTTCATGGTGTCACCAGTCTTTGTTGAAGTAATTGCTGATTTTTCTCACCTGTATGTACCAGCAAGAACTTGGTCACAATCGATCAGGGTAAACTTCTCCAGAACCCGGCCTGCAAATTTCTTGCCTGCTTTGCTGTAGTATGTGTCTCCACTCAGACATCTTATGCGCATGTTCTGAAACCAAAGAAGGGAGAGTTGGTAAGAGTTTATGCATTGAACTGAACTGGAATATTCCCTTAGGTATCAATGATGGATTATCTCAAGCTGGAGGTCTACTTCTGAAAGTAGGATGCAGCAAGGCATAAAGTATTTTCTGGCTTTTGCATACCGAAATATTTTGTCACAATGTTGCTTCTGTAAGATAAAAATACCAGGAAATATTAACAAGTTGCACTTAGGTGCAAATGTTGCTTTGAAAAAAATTTGGAGAATCCTAATGTTGTAGATCATTTCTAAATTACATAAGTTATATAATAAGGCTCTCAGTATCTGTCAGGAGCATTTCATAAGATGAGGCATTATTTGCACCTCGGTTGGAGCAAGCAGAAGAGGAGAACAGAGTCACTGGATACAGTTATTGGACTGGTCTATATGATGCAGTGCTAAACAAAACATCTAGTATGTAAATAAATGTACCTAAGGCTTCATCTACACTGACATGCTAGATCATCCCATATTGCACCTTGAGGCCAGTTCCTGGTCACCTGCACTGCTTAGCACCAGCCCATCAAAAGATGAAAACCAGCAGCAGTGTGCTGTGACAGTCAGGATGGTCTGCAAGCACGCAGCTGGTACTGCTTCATCCCTCTGCAGATAGGGTGCCCGTCAGTGGCCAGTGCATGCTTGGGCAGGCCTTCCCTCTGCCACACAGAAGATTTCAGTCTGGCCAGCCACAGCATTTTTCAACAACCAATGCCAGGATGCAGGCAAAAGACAAACTTGAGTAGCAGTGATTTGTCTACAAGTGCTCTCCTCCTCCCCCTCCTCTCAAGGAGGATGAACACGTGTGGGCTCACAGGGCCATCCATATTCAGCCAGGGACTGGCTCACCCAGTCTCTGGCCTCACGTGGGGTGCACAGTACAGAAGTTGTGTCTCAGGGGTGAGGAGCAGGAGGTGGTCACCCTGCTGCAGGCAGAGCTCAACTCCACTCTGGCCAGTCTTCCTCTTCTGTCACAGTCCTTGCAGGTGGTAGGTGAACTTCTTGGAAACAGCTCATCTGCTGGGGAGCTCATTGCAGCAGGGCAGGAAAGGCTTGACTTTTACATCACTCTGAGGAAGTCCCCCTGCCTGTGCAATGAGCACCATTGCTTGTAAGGCTTCACAGAAGCAGCAAATCTCATCCAGTCCATCAAACCCAACAGTCTATCTCTAGCAGTGGTCAGTGGCAGCTAGGGAAGAGTAGGAACAGGGATTTATGATGTTGCCTCCTAATATTATTTCAGCCTCTATTTTCTGCTCAAGGGACTTCCTGAGCCTCTTGTGGTTTGTCTCAGTACTTGTCCAATCTTCTCTTCAGCTCATGTAAACTTTTAGCAGGGACAGAGCTGAAGTTTCACAACCTTTGCACTGCTATCCTCACTCATTACCTTCTTGCATCCCAGAACATGTCATTTGTCACCTAGGGGAAGGGAGAAACTTTTCCCCTTGAGGACAGTCACCCATTGAAACAGGTTACTCAGAGAGGTTGTGCAGTCTCCATCCATGGACATTTACAAGACTACACCAGATAATGGCCTGAATAACTTTGTCTGCTCTCATAGCTGACACTGCTTTGAGCAGAAGGTGTGACTTGATGATTTCCTGAGGTCCGTTCCAATTTGAATTTTCCTATGATCCTATGAATAGCCACAACAGGTTGCTGAAAAAGAGCAAGATAGACTGGATTCTTGGAGAGCTGTTCCATTAATCCCATTGCTGATCAACACAGGATTTTTTTCTTGCAATGCTGAGGTTTTAGTAATACTAGTTCTCACTGGGATGAGCTTTCTATCCCCCCAGGGAAGTTAAAACCACTCCAAGTAAGGGATATTCCATAGATTTGTCTCTGCAGTATTTCTTCACTCCCTCTATCCTTCCAACAATTTGGTCAGTTTCTGCTACCTTGCTCATTTTTTCCATCCTCTTCTTCCTCTTGTCAATCCAGGCCCCAAACTTTCCAAACAAGATGAGAATCCTGAAGTCTTGCAGGAAAGCCAGACTGCCATGTATCAGTCTCACTTGACTTGGACAGTAGTCTTAGATCCATTAGATGGCTAACTGAAAAATCCAACAGTTGAGTCTTTAGCTCTGACCACTGCCAATGCTTGAAGCACTGCTGCAGGATTTGCTTGTAAAATGTTCTTAGAAGTAAGATGCTGCAGGGTGACTTGCTCCGAATTTCCCAATAAACCCCAAATTGTCACCAATTATCCAAATGGAGATTTACCATCATATCGGTTCTCAACTGAAAGCCAGGAGTAATATATGTATACTCATTCCATTTAGATGTGAATATCAAGCACATATGTTAATGTTGCTTGACACGCATCAGCCTAAAAGGCACTTCGCACTGAAACCTGTGGATGAGTCACTGAATGGGGGAGGGAAGTGTTAATTAGTTACTCAAACACAAGAGATGACATCAGGTTTAACGAAGAGACGTAGACATCTCCATGGATGTAAACCAATGGTAATTTTCATTAAAAACAATGACCAGGCTCTTGGATAAGAAGCAAATAAAAACTTGGAGCGATGAGATTTATCTGGATCCATCAGTTGACTTCACTGATGCAGTTTTTTATGAAAGCAAACATGCTCCAGCCTGAAATGGTTTTCTCTAACAGTAGTGCCATCTGAAAAGGCAGGATGAAATAGGTCTGGCTTGTGAGAAACAAGAAAGGACAGAACACCACCAACATGGGAGAAGAAAGCCTCTCTAAATTAAACTTTGTGTAAACAGGTTAAGAGTGAGGAAAAATTAAGACATTTGTAACTGCATCTATTTTGAATGCTGTAAAACATTATTTTTGCCTGTTTCCATAGTCTGTTTTTTAATTAAGAATAGTTTTGAGAAAACTGAATAACCTCCAAGCATCCCCGACCAAGAAGAGGGGAAATCTATGAACTGGGTGGCTGGAAAGTATCAACCCCATGACTCCAGCGAATCCTATTCACCCAGAGAAGGAGCACAAGCAGGAGTACTGGCCTCACAGGACTGACAAATGACATCAAAAGACATCTTCCATTGGTAGGTGGTAACCAGAAGGCTATATGGTGGTCAGCAAGATACTGGGGTGCTCAGGCCTGGGAGTTCCCAAGGGAGCTTATCACATTGACACTATTAGTTTTTATCATTTGCCTGCTCTGGGCACCACGTGTCATTGCTAATGGGCACCTCACTGAGTGGGGAACCAGGCTCTTCATAAATCCCTCACAAATCCAGGTCACAGTCTGAATCACAAGCCTAAAAGCAGATCCTACAATGATACTTTTAACACTTGGTTTCACACTGAGGTTGTGCACCAGGGCCAGGAGGAAATGGTAGATTTTGCATCAGGACTTCACAAGACACTCCCTGCTTCCCTTCCCCACACAGTTATCACACTACAGCAGCTCTGGTCAGAATCTAAAGTTAAGCTGAGGGATCTGAACTAAGAGCAGTTTAAGTCCTGCAATTCAGTGTCCTAGGGGCAGGGACAGAGAGGGGACAAGGAAAGGAGATGATACAGGTCCATGTGAGCAGAAGTTTCCCGGTCTACCTTTGTCTATCTATCCGCACCAGCCCAGCAAAGTTTTTCAGTAAGGTTTTATCTTATTTGCCTTGACCTCACACTTCTAGGGTGTAAAACTGGAATGAGAATCACAAAACACCAAGACACAGGACTAGAAGGGCTCTTCTTCTCCCTCCCCTGTGTTTAGAGACAGAGCTTGACTTCCTAGACCAAACAGCCATGCTCTCTTAGCCTGGGACAGTGGGACAAGGTGGGGCAAGTGGTCCTAGGGACCAGGCAGAGGGGAGCAGCATTTTTTTTTTTTTTAACCAATTCCAAGACTTAGTTATCACATCCAAAGTGTGACTGAAAACTTACTGGGAAGTTGTCTTGAGTGAGAGCCATTTTATTGCACATTTCCACAAAATGCTTCAAGTATTCTTCATCCAGGATCAGGTACACAGGAACATGCCGTCTGCTTGAGGCCTCCAGCAGGTCACACAGTATTTCCATGTCTGTAAACAGATCCATCACAATTGCTATCACCTAGCCAGGAGAAAAGGGGTAGGGGGGTGGATGGGAAAAGAGACTGTTGAAATCACATAACCAAGTGGATTGTGCTACAAACTGTGAATTAAGTCTTCAAACCTCCAGAGTTTCAGGGCAAGTACAGCCAAGAGTGGTGATTGCACCTGGACCATTGTGTTTAATAGTCCTTACCCCACCATGGTAGATAATATCACTCTTAATAACTATGAAGATATTCCCGTCTCATCAATCTGTCATTCACAGAAAGAAACAGCAGAAAGGGTAATGCATGTGCACAGACTCTCAAAATCATTGGTGCAACAAGGATGTATTACCTTAAGCAATTATACGAAATACAAACAGGAAAGCCTGAGACTGACCAAAATCATGATTCAATTGGTATAAGAGTGACTCCATGGATGACTGGCATATTAATATAAAGGAGTATCATTTCTTCAGGAAGGACACACTGTCAGGTAAGGGAGGAGTTATCTCAATCTAGTAGGTACCTGTCCTTGTTCTAATATCTCACCCTAGGGGGAACTACATTTAATCATCGAATAACACAGGCAGAAAGGGACCTCTGGAGGTCATCTGGTTCCCCCATATCCACCTGCTCAAAGCAGGGCCAATGTCACAGTTATATCCAACTTCAAAGTTATACCAGGCTGCTTAGTGCCTTCTCCAGTTGATTTTGAATATATCCAAGAATGGAGATTTCCACAGCCTCTCTGGGTCCCTGTTCTAGTGTCTGACCACCCTCATCGTGAAAAACAATTTCTTAATATGTAATTAGTATTTCTCTGGTTCCAACTTGTGTCCGTTGCCCCTAATCCACTTGCTCTGCACCTCTGAGAAGATTCTAGCTACATCTCCTCTATAAACTCCCATTAGGTGTCTGAAAACAGCAATGAGATCTCCCCTTCTCCAGCCTGAATGAAGAGGTCTCTCAGCCTCTTCTTATCATATGCTCCATATGAGAGCCTGTGACAGTCTCAGTGGTGTTCACTGGAGTCACTCCAGTATGTCAGTGTCTATATCGTACTGGGGAGCCCAAAATGGGCCCAGCATTGCTGATGGGGTCTCACCGGTGCTGAATGGAGGGGAAGGATCCGTTCCCTTTTCCTGCTGGCTGCACTCTTGCCAGCACAGCCCAGGATGTGGACAACCTTCCTTTACACAAGAGCACATGACTGACTCTGCCTAACTTGTCCATCAGGACCCCAGGGCCCCTTCCACAAAGCTGCTTTCTAGGCGGTTGCCCCCAGCATGTCCTGCTGCATGGGGTTATTCCCTCCCAGGGGCAGGGCTGTGCATTTGTCTTTGCTGAAATTATTGACTGTTCACAATTTGGTATTGCCAAAACTTGCTCAGGTTGTACTCCATCCCATCATGCAAGTCATTAATAAAAATGTTAAATAGTATTGGCATGAGTATTGACCCCTGGGGGACACCACTACTCGAACTTTGAACCTCTGATCATCACACTTTTTAATCCAGTGATCTAGTCAGTTTTTACATCCACCTTGTAGTCTACCTATCCAAACTGTATCTTACCAATCTGACTATAAGATGACTATGGGAGATCATGTCAAAGTCCTTGCTAAAGTCAAGGTAAACAATGTCCAGTGCTCTCCCCTCATTCACGCAGCCAGTCATCTCATCACAAAGGCACTCAGGTTGGACAGGCACAATTTGCTATTCATAATTCCATGCTGGCTTTCACAGTCATCTTTTTATTCTTCATGTGCCTGGATATAGCTTACTGAGGTGAGCCTGACTGGCCTGTAGCTCCTCAGTCTCTCCTTCTTGCCCTTCTTGAAGGTGGGTGTGATATTTGCCTTTTTCAGTTATAAGTAACACCCCTCCCTCCTCCCCAATTGCCATGACCTTTCAAAGATAATAGAAGCAGCTTTGCAATGACATCAGCCAGCTGAAAGAAACTGCCTCATAAATAATTTGTGAGGCCTGGCTAACCATCCTGCTCAGCTTTCCTGCCTGTTCCTTCCTTCTCCAGGATGCTCCTCCACCCCCAATGCTAACAGTGGTGGCCAACAGATCACAGCTGTCACTGCGTAAATAAATAAAGTGGAAGAGAACATAGCCATCATTATACTGGGGATTGCCCATACATCAGCGGACCAGAAAGATCAAATGGATAAAATCTATTATGGGCAATGGGCTGAGTTATCCAGAGCTCAGGCTTTTGTGGCAAGGAGGAATCTTTAACTGTCCAGTCATCTTTTGGCAAAGAAACATAGCAGGACAGAGATGCCTATCAAACCCTTGGAATGCAGTAGTGACAGCTTTTCATATGAAAGATGAAGAAATAACTAATGGGAGAACTCTTCTCGACTTGACTCTGTCCATAAAAAGGTAGATATTCTAAAGCGTCTTGGTGAGAGCAACCATGAAGAGATAGTTAACAATCCTAAGGGTATGAAGAAAAAATAATACTAAAATTAAAAAAATGTATTTAAAGAGCTGTCTCAATAAACTGAAGAACTGCAAGATAAGGTCTCCAAGGGAGGAGGTTTAAAATGAAGAAGTTAAAGAGAACTAGCAATTCTTTAAAGAATGAGAATGAAGGCGACAATGGCAATCCAACCTATTGTGGAAGAGAGTTTGAATGGAAGGTAAGAGACCATCTTGGCTAAACGACCTCTCCAAAAACTAGAAAGAAAAATACAGGAAACAGAAAGTAGGTCATGAGAAGTATCTAGTACTAGTAAGTTGTCTCAGAACAAGAAAATTTAAAGTACAAAATGACCTGCAACCAGGACAATAGATCAAAGGAGATCAGCCATAAACAGAATAAGATGTGACTGGAGAAGCTGCTCCACTCTTCCACATAGAGTGACACTGCCAGAAAACAACAGCAAGAAGGCTGTTATTTTGATCAGAAAGTGACAGCTGTGATCTGTTGGCCACCACTGTTAGTATTGGGAGTGGAGGAGCATCCTGGAGAAGGAAGGAACAGGCAGGAAAGCTGAGCAGGATGGTTAGCCAGGCCTCACAAACTTCACTCAAGGGTGCTCACAGAGTGGTCGGGTAACCTAGACCTCAAACCATTAACAGTTAATATTGAGATCTCAGTGAAGATGGTAACATGCTGGGAGACTGAAAAAGGTAAAGTAACCAAGGAATTACAGACAGGCCAGCTTCATTTCAAAAGCTGAAAAAATACTGGAACTACTAATCAGGTATGTTAGTCCCAGTCCTTACGATGTCTTAGCAGTAAATAAGATAATTGTTTGGTACTTGTAAGTTGTTTGTATAACTTTGCTTTCAAGTTTCTGCACCTAGTAGAGGATGCCCCAATAAAGATGACCCAACATTTCAGGGAAGCTCCAATGGCCCTATTTGCTCTCAATGTACATGCCCTGCACTACACCTGGTGTGCAAAACCCATGACAGAGCTTGTCCCTGCTGCCCATAATGCATCCTGCGAGGAGGTGGGAAATCTGTTTCTGAAAACCTTTTCTGCCTGTGTTAGAGCATGGCCATGAATACAAATCTCTGTGGTCTGAGGTACGTGTGGAGCAGACTCTGTGGGGTGAGCTTTCTTCTGCCACTTCTGCTCAGCTGCTCCTCTTTGAATAAAAATTTAAATGCTGATGATGGCTGTGAGACTGACTCTTATGTGTGCAGTGGTTCAAACTTTAAACTAGGCACTGGCTGAATCAGGTTCATGGGTCTGACCTGGAATAGTGGCAGGAAAGAGGAGCTCAGAGTATCACTGAACCGGGGATGTGGGGACAGGCTCACATCTCTGCTCCCGATCCACAGGTTGGCCCCAATGGCCTGGCAAACGGGGTAGCTCTCCTGCTCTACACTTTGCTGTGGGCAGAGCAGGGGGCTGTGCCTGCCTCAGTGTGCTCTCTTGGCTCATCCTTTGCTTAGCACACTGTCTCCTCTCAGCCCTGTGCTTCAGCTCTGCCTGTATGCACAGACTGCCGGGAGACCCTCTGCACCTGGGCCATGGCAGCAGAGGGCAGGAATGCCCAAAGGTTCCCCTCTGAGATGCCTGTTCCCTTGTGGATTTAGCCCTTTGCAGATGGGCAAGATTTCTTGGCTCCATCTGGATTGTCCCCGAAGACCATCCCTGTGAGGTCCACAAGGCAGTCTCTGCTACATGATCTCCCAGATTCAGTCCATCTGAATGCCCACAAAGACCCAGCAGTGTCCCCAGCCCCCAGCCCTTGAGGCAGGACATCCTGGCAGGCCTAGGACTCGTCTTCCCTCCCTGGCATTCATGCAAGGGCCTGGATGTTCTCTCCTTTTTGCAGGAGACCCCCTTAGCCCACCACAGCAAGGTTTGGGGGAGCACCTTCCTAGAGGTCAGGGCACTCACAGGTATCCAAGCAGGAGGCTAGGCAGCTGTGAGAAAGCAATATACTTCTCCTCCTCAGCAAGAACTAAAAAACATTCCTACTGTCCAGGCCAAAATCACCTCTCCTCCACCCTCTGACCCCAGTCCTGGGAAACACAGGCCTCAGAGCTTGACTCCCAACAGCCGGGGCCCTTGCCAGTGTTGTCTTCCCAGAAGCCATATGAGGCTCCAGCAAACCATCATCCCCTCCTGAAATCCCAGCATCCAGCATGAACAGCAGAGTCAGCTCCTGGGAGGAGGGCTCTGAAAGCAGCAAGAGAAACATATTTGGCTTCCCAAATTAACTCTGCTGCTGGGCCATAGACATTAGGTACTGCTGAGACCCACAGAAAGAGCAGGACTTCACTACGTCTTTCTATATTGGCCTTCAGCCAAAGACCAAGGGCTGTAAGACCAGGCAATTTAACCAAGTGACTTTTATGGGCTACCCATCTTCTAATGTGGAAGCACCAAGAAAAAACAATAGCCCTTGTACAGGGCCCCAGGCAAGTCCCTCTCAGCCACACTTGCCTCACAATATCCTGGCTCATCCGAGGTTTAGTCCTGGGGCAGGCCTGGCCCTAGAGACAATCTAAACTTGACTTGAAAAGTCAATACGATAAAGGAGTTCAAGAGAGAATGAGGCTCCTTCAGCCCCAGACTCTCTGGGCTCAGCTGCGCCATGCATGCCAGGTGTGCACAAAAGGAACACGTCAGTGGGCTTGTCTCCACCGGTGCTTACAGGCTTTGACAGTGCTTGGGGCTGTTGTTTGTCCAAAAAAGGCACAGCTGGTTCCTGGTGCTCGCTGTGGAAGGGATGAGGCCAGGCAGGCACTAGCATGGCTGCGTAGGACAGTCCAGGTGACAGAGTCACCTGTGGTGCCCCGCGCCCCAGGCTGTGATGCAGCTCGCTGCCAGGCAGATCTGCATCTCCTGGCAACCTCATGGTAGCTTTCTGGCACCCAGGCAGCAGGACTCTGGCTTGTGCAAGATGGGTGGAGCCCCGTGCGATAGTCAGACTCATGTTTTCCAAAGCGGGTCTTTGCTTACCATTGGGAGGTGGAACAAGCTCTGGCTCTGTTCACGGCCTCTTCACGTGTGATCCTTCCACAAGGAGGGATTTGGGTAGGGTTGCTCCTGGTGGTGCTGGCAAGCACCCACAGCTGCTGCTGGGGCAAGGAAGCGGGAAGGCTGGCAGCCATGCTTGAACTGCAGTTTGCAACAAAGGGCATCGTGGTGGGGTGAGAGGGCAGAACGTGCCCTGCCATGGCCTCATGCGCTGGAGGAGCAGGCACCCTTGCCAGGACACTCCTACAGGCTGGGGGCTGCTCATACTAAGCCTGTGTGCTGCAGGACAACCAGAAGGGCCAGTCAAATCAACATGTCCTCTTGGTAAACAAAGCAGGCAGCTCTTACAGTAGCCCCAGCTGGACACAAAGCCAAGAGACCCTGGAAGTCTTCCCCTTGAAAGCTCCTAAGAAGGCAGTATTGTCACAAAAGCAAGGTCTAAAATCCCAAAGATAATTCTGAACAGATCTATACAGCACTAGAAGTAACTAAATACCATTTCCAGCTCAGGCTCCTGACAACTCATCTCATGTTTAAAAAGCCTTAGGCATTTAAGTCAATCTGGCCTTATAAACCTGAGCAAAGTACATCCAATGCTTTCAGCCCCTTGGCCTCAGTGGTGGGAGCCGCATGGCTGGGGCTAGCTCAGAGCCTCCCTGTTCATCACCCTGTGCTCGTCATGCTCATCACGGCCTCCAAGCCCGCAGCCAGTCTTGGCAGCCAGGACACCACAAAGACACAGCTGCCCCACAGGCTCTAAAAAATTCACACCTTGCCATTGTAGGGTTAAATCATGACATTTCTGAATCCACTTCTGGAAACTCACAATTCAGCAATTACTGCAGTCATCACTTTGGGAATTACAGCACTTACCAGCATCCAGTTGGGGTTGCCATCTGTCTGGTTTCTAACCAGCACAGCTGGTTTTACTGGTATTTGCCAATAGCAGTGTGGTTTTGGTCATTACCGTAGTGTTGCCATTTGAAGCAATACGTTGCTTCCCTGGGGAC
This sequence comes from Apteryx rowi, assembly GCF_003343035.1. Lineage (NCBI taxonomy): Eukaryota > Metazoa > Chordata > Aves > Apterygiformes > Apterygidae > Apteryx > Apteryx rowi. The sequence continues at coordinate 708,687 of NW_020447195.1, read as the reverse complement.
CATCAAAGACCCTTCTACCATTGCATGTAAATGCAGACATGCAGCCAGTGTCAGAGTTGCACAAAAGGGGGGAAAAAGTAGTATGAACAGTTCAAAATAGCTTGGAGCTCATCCAACACAAGTAAATTGTAATAATATTAACAAATTAAGGCTAAGGTGTGGCTGTGCTGCATCTTCTTACGTCTGCAAAAACAAAAGCTCAAATCTGAAAATATATCTTCAAAGACAGCTGGTTAAATACAGTAAAGTAGAAAGACAAACCACACCAGCAAAAGGTACCAATAAAACAAATGCCCATTTTGATGATTTGTCAGTACAAACACGCTGTTGCAAAATACGTCAGCTTATGTTGTTCAGTATGACTGTACAAAAGAAAACAGCAAACAACATTTCAGGATGCACACCTTCCTGACTACAGGACCCAGGAGAAGCATTCTGGGATCTCAATACCTTTCCCAGATCCCACTGGCAGGCTATCCCCCTTTTATTTTAGCTGTAAGCACCTAAGAGAACACATAGGAGGAATGCAGGGAGAATTTAAAGTCTAGTGCAGAAAGCATCTGAGCCATTGCACTGCAAAAACTGCAGTTCAAAAGTGAAAAGCAAGTGGTTCTCTGTCGGGTTGCTACTGCCACTTCAGACAAAAGATGTTTTTAGCTCTGGTTCTCTTTTGACATTAAAAACTGTACAAGTAATATTCTTTTGGATGTTCTGACAAGCAAAATGACTCAGTGAACTAATTAAAGATGTGTAACTGGGGCTGTGACTGAGCTGGAACTGCTGTCATACATAGAGTTAATCATGGGAAGCATTAGCTAGATCTGCTAAACCAGAAGTCAGTAAAACACCAGTAATGAACCAATAAGATTGTTTAAAGCTCATTATTGCATTTTACACAACACAGTCAAAAACGCTGCATGAAAATTTCCAGCTTGAACATAAAGGGTTGAAGATTCTCTGTGCTTTCCCAAGCCAAGCAAAAAAGGGTGAAAACACTCAAAATGTACAAGAAAGCACCTCTGTGAGTGCTTACTGCCTGGCAACCTCTCTGCAGCTATTGGCAAGTTTGTGTGAACTGAGAAAGCAATAAGATATTTTTCATGTGGTTTAAGAATCAGGGTGCAACAGGCTGATTAAAACATCATCAGAGATCCAGGACATGCACTAAGCGACAAGGGGACATTTCTTCAGGAATCATTTACTTTGTGTATTTGACCATGACTATGTCTTAATCCCTGTTTCTGAAAATGATGCAACAAGTGTCACAGGACTTTTCAGACTGTTTAGGATGTCATAAATCAGGTGCTTGCAAGGACAAACAAAGATTTTTGTGGCTTACTTCCTGAACAAAACTTCCCATATTTGCCTACAAAGGCACATTCAGGTATTAAGCAATAGCTGCTTACAACTGGGCAATAGCTTATGTTGCAAAATGGTCTTCTGTTGGTTAAAAAAAATAAAGATCCCCATTTACTTCATTGTCATGCCTGACCTTCAATGATATGTGGTTGTTCAATGATGTTATGAAGCTGCACAGCAATCTGAGCTGCTGCATGGCCCCAGTTTGATCTGCTGGCGACAGCCTAACTGTGTTTCTCAGAATTGCAGATGGTGATAGAAGATAATGCTTTTGTTTGATCTGCCTGGAAATGGCTTGTGTTCTTGACACAGCTGAAGTCCAGGTTTAACAATTCTTTAGTCCCTGCTTTCTGTGCTATGTAGTAATGGATTTAAGGAGTGACTGTCAAGTTAAATAAGAAACTAGTAGAGTGATAAGAGAAATTGCCTAGGAGCTGACTGATTAAAAGTAAACTTTGCACTAAAAGTTAACTCAATATCCCTATTCTATTGAAATAGCACAAAAGAAAATGAATGGGGAAAACATGAAAAGAACCATAAAGAGCAAAAAGGTAATAAAAACTGAAAATGTGTCTGAGATACAGCTGTCTGAGTTGCTGCTTAGTACATAGTATAATGGCAAAATAAAAAGAAACAAGAAGTAAGGAGCATAATTTAGTGAGCAAATACACATCAGGATTGTGCTTGATAGGCAAATATTGTCAGTCTTTATTGCATCTGAAACCTGGCAATCCACACCCAGCAGAAACTGCATGACAGGGCAAAAATGGGCTCATCTTATTCAAACTCAGAGAGTCACCGACATCAGGGCTAGAAGATACGGTGATGTAGTCTAACCTACTACAAACCATAGGCAGGGACTTGCAGTCCCACGTGTTCAAAGTTTATTCAGATCCTATGTTTTCCCATGGCAGCTCACCAGTGCAATCCTCTTGCCCTACTTAACATCACGTCCATGGGTCGAGATAAGCCCTGGCCTTGCAAGCTCCCTGGTGGAGGGCAGAATGGGTCTGATGGTGCACGCTTGGCAGCTTAGGACAGTTGAGCGTTAACGCTGCACACCCTGCCACTTGCTTTGGACCTTGGTACCATGCTCTGCATACGTGCAAATATAGATGCAGAGTGCCTTAAAGGGCACTGCCCACATGACATGAAATCCCAGGTGGAAAGAAGTTACAAGAACAGAAAGGAGCAGGAACAGTTACAGATCTGCTAGAAAAACAGCAATCACACCATGCCAGACATCTTAGACAGCAACAACAGTTTGGTACTGTCGTGGGAACAGCCACCAAGACGCAGGTGCTGTGGTACAAGAACCTGCTCAAGGGACGCAGCTCTGTACATACCGTCCGTGCCTGGCTGATCAGGGACCGAAGGAAATCCTTAATGCTGTTAGCCTTGTTTCTTTGGAAAACCACAGTGGCTTTAGTCTGGCCTGACATTGTGAAGAACGGCATCCCTGGCCACCCCAGCTCCAGCTCTGGGGGATGCACATCAGACATAAGTGGAAAGTAGGTGCCAGATGTTAGCTCAGAGTAGAGAGAAGACCTGTCTTCAGTGTCCATGTCAGCAGAGTTGGTCTCTTTTTCTTTCAAGGCACTGGGTTCTGGAAAGCTTTGGCTTCTCTGATGGTTCATATATTCCATGTCCAGGGTGGAAAGAAAAGGCAGCTCCCGTTCCTCAGCAATGGCACACAGGTAGCCACGTTCCCCCTGCTCAAGAAAGGCATCTATGGCGAGCCTAGCTGTTTCACTATGCTGGAGCACCAGTGGAGTGGTGGGCTCTCTCCACCATGGCTTCTTCAGCTGCTCTAGACGGCTCTTCAGTGGCCCAGACACTACTTGCTGGCCCCTGTAGCTGCGATGGAACTGGGGCCTTGCTTCTACTGCTAGGTAGTTGAACATTACCAGAGCTGTTGATGCTAAGAAGTGCCTCTCTAGCTGGATTAGTCCTCTGGCAGATTCCAGGTCTTTCCTGACCTTCTCTTACTCTCCTGAGCTGCCTCCCAACAGGTTCCTTCAGAATTCAACATGAGTTCCACTCCTCCGCTTGGGAGATAATCACCAGGTACGGCCTCCTACTCTGGGGGAGGAGCTGGCCTTCCCCAGCTCCCTCACTCAGCTTCACCAGCCACACTCCAGATATTCAGTGCTTAAAGTATCCCTTTTGCAATGGGAGGGAGACCAGCTCTTCAATCTGCTCCTTCCCTTTCCCTGTAACTGATTCATGCACTGCCCTCCCCTTCACTCCTATGACGTTCCCACCTTTGGCCAAGCAGGCTCTAACCTGTTTTGTCCCTCATTGCGCTCACAGTGGAAATGCAGATGTTGCAACTTGTTCCTGCTTGAAATCTGTTCCAAATCAAACATGCTTCTCAGTGGCAGTTATAATGAAATACAAATATCCTGAGCAGGTAATGAGACTAGGCCAAGAAACTCATTCATTCCTGAACCATAGCTACTGGTTCCTGTTCAGCATTTCCTGGGAACCTGGGATTTGCCACACTGGCACGCAGCAGAGAAGTCAAAACAGCATCTTTTTTGATATCACAAGGCCACAGTGTCTGTATGAAGCATGGCAGGAATCTCAGCACAGTACACATTATTAAATACCACAGACTGCAAGAGCAATAGCTCATATGGTCTCTTAGCATCTCCCTGGAAATTCTTCAAGGAAGGGAGCGTTCAAACATAGGAGTCTGGTACAGTGTGAATGATAACATCGTCCATGGGCTGGGTATTTGGGGGATTAGTTAACTCCAGCTACCCAGAAGTATTATGGAATTATTTTTGGAGAAACACTAGAGGCAGACAATAATAGATCAGTTAAAACACTGTGTTAGAAATGCATTCAGTACATAACGCAGTGTAAGAAAAATTCTGCACAGGAGGCACATAGAAGTCCCCAGACTGCAATCTGGACCTCCTCCACCCCATTCATCTCACTTACCCTGCAGCTACTAAACTCCACCAGAAAAATTTTAAAGCACAGCATGAAGAACTGGCTGGATAGTTGATGTAATCAGCTAGCCTTTTATCTACAAGTTACAAAAACCCCGTAGATTAAATTATCCAAGCTAAATTAAGCTGTCTAAGAGTTAAATGTCTGCTCTCTAATAATCACCAGGCAATAGTCAATGGAGAGAGACAGCCATGCCAAGTGTGAACTAGCACATTCAAACACTGAGTTCTAGGGCAGCTGGGATGAATCACATCCTCAAGGGGCTATCACTCTCCACCAGCTACAGATGCAGATAGATGATTTATTTAGATTAGCCATTTAGTCTTTAGATTGCTGAAGTTAGAATGAAGACTCTTACCAGGACTGTGCAAACCTAAAAAACAGAAGCCAATGTATATTTAATCAGAAGGTTTAACTAACCTGCCAGAGCTGTGCTGCAATGAAGCCAGCAGAGAGCAGGTGCAGAGTTAGCTGCCATGGACAATAGATATGGGAGAAAATTATAATAATGCTATTGGCATAGAAGTTTCATAGGTGCAAATAGGTGTTGGAGCAGCCTAAAGAAAAACATAACTTAAAATGGTGAGGTGAAAAACCAAATAAAATGTAAGGAAGTTTGAGGAAAAATCAATGTACAGAGTTAAGGGAAGGGGATATAAGATACATATGATGGGCCTTTCTCTGGAGCTGCTTTCCCAGGGTGCTGTGTATTAACATCACCCTTCTTTTTGCCTTCCTGAAGAGCTAAAAAGACTGTAAATTTAAAGGAAGTCATCAGATGTGTTTTCTGCCAGATATATCACTGCTTCTGATTCTGGTACAGTAAGGGGATTTCAACTCTTTTTCCAGCTGGTGTTTGGTAGGGATCTGCTCCCCCTCCAATAATTTCTCATGGACCTCAACACATGAAAGCACCAACCATGCAAATGTCTCCAGCCAAGCTTGTCAGCCAGGCCTTCTTCAGTGTCAGTGGGGAGAGGCAGAGACTGTTAGGGAGTCAGTTACCTCACCCTAAAGCAGACATCTGAAACAGGTCAGATGAACTGTGCCATGAAAGTACTTATCTTTGTTCACTGAGTATAAGGAGAGAGCGCTCAGGCTGCCAAAGTCAGTGACAGAGGTTTACTGTGGAGACATTTAAAATTAGATGTGAGATATCCTGTCCCTATCATCTGGCAAAGAGATAAATGTCTATAATTGGCACTCTTCTGTTTGATGGCCAACACAGGATGTGGGAATCACATTAGCCAGTTTTTGCCACCTAGAACTTAGGATCTTATCTAGAAGCATTGTCTATGCATCTTCTGTAATCAACAGAGAAAGATGGGGGGAAATTCCCTTCTGGCTAAACGTACATACTGAATCCCACTCCCAAGTGAACATCCCTAGGCAACTATGCTCTAGCTGATATACGAGTTCAGTTGGGATCCAGAAATTAGTCAGTGCTTCATCCATGTGCCCCACTACAGATATTCTTGGAGTTTACCAAACACAAACAACTTGACTGGGCTTCCCACAAAATATGTCTGCTGCTTCCTCTTTGAGCACAGATGCAAAGGAGCCTGCTACCTCTCTTCATAACCATGTGGTTCTTGGAGAGCACTCACCTGGAACATGAGAAGCTGGATGTGCTTTTTTTCCCCTTTCGTTTTCAGCACTTAGATCCACATCTCCTACCACACATCATGGTGCTCAAATACACTTATTGATAGGCTTTTCTGGAAAGCATCTCCATAAAAATGTTCCACTGTGCAGACAATAATTCCAGATTCGCTGACCAGATGGAAGCAGCAAGAGTGAACTTGTTTTTTTTCTAACAACTAGGACACGCAACTAGATGGGAAAAGTTTTAAAAGAGTTTTAATTACTGCACTGAGATCTGTGTCAATACTGAAATCACCAAGAGAGCAGCACAAAGACAAATGCCCCAGTTTTTCGTCTGAGATTCCTGATCACGGCACTACAGAATCATTCTCTTTCTAAACACAGCTGCAGCACACGAGCTCCTTGTTTCTTTTTTTTTTCCATTTATGTGTTAAGACTCTTCCAAATCAGGGGAGATACAGCTTCGAACCCACTCAGCTGAAGGACAGGTTTGAACACTAGTTGCCAGCTATAGGGCAAACGATCTAACAGCTAGCAATGGCAGGGAAGGTAGACATCCCTACGTCCTCTGCTAGCTCCCTGCTCAGTGGCATGCCCAGCATACACGTTCTGGCTGATCCAAGATCCCTTTATAGCCTATGACACATGGCCCAGTGCATGGCCACAAAGTCATTCTGTGTTCCTTCCGGGTCCAGCCTGAGCTGCTCAGGATACTGATTCGCAGCTGTTGGCAAAACAGAGCTATCACCCAATACAGCTGCCCATCATCTTGGCTGGTGCCTGTCCAAACACAGGCTGGTGCCTTTCCCACTCCAGGATTCAGATGCATCAATACTCACATGAAGGTTTCAATTCCAACATGATCTTTTTAATTTATAACTCCACAGTTCTTCCATGAGTTCTCAGAACATCCAGCCTGACCAGCATGGTGTTACCATTTGTATCAGGGCATGAGGAAGTGCATTTTAAATACAAAATAAATGTTCACTACAGTGAGTGCTGTGCAAGTACTGGCTACCTTTACAGAAACCTAATTTTATAGCTAGAGCAGAGCTAAAAGGCATCATAAGATGAGAACAACAATCCCAGGTCTGAGGCAATTTCATCAATGCCTGCAGAGCCTGGGTGGGTGTCAGTGCTTGCTATACCTTGAGATCACTCCTTAAGGGAAGCAAACAAAGCTTTGGACAACACAGGAATTTGTCATGTAGGTCCCATCAGTATTTCTCACTCACCACCCAAGGTTTGTTCAATGGCCCTGCAGAGCCTGCAAGGACTTCTGTGAACTCAGAGCTAGGGAGAAAAGTGACTATAGCCCTCAAAAAAGTGGGAGGCTCTTGAGAAGGACCACAACCTGCCTCTTCTCCAGGCTGTTGTTCTCTAAGCGCCAACAGGCAGGGGCCTACATGTGAACAGAGCTCCACGTGAAAAAGCACTTTCAGCCATCTCTTCCTTCTCTCCTTCCAAAGGAGATACACAGAAATGGAATTTGAAATTGTAATATCAGTGGATATAGTTACAGGCAGGAAGAGGGTATGAAAGGAAGGATGTGGGACAATGAGCAAATCCTCACAGGATGCCCTGTTTCGACAGGATGTGGAGTAGCCCAGAAGGCTAGCAAGTGGGATGAGGAATGAACACGATTCCTGCTCACTCCTTTAGTGAGTGATGCAACCGTTAATGAAAGCTTTGCATTTGCAAAACTTCTTGCTTCCTAAATAAACATGAAGGAGCCCTTACCTTCTTGGGACAGCTGCACTAGCACCAACAGGATCCAGCTTCAACAACCTGTTGCAGTGTCCTCCTACATGAAAGCATCTGCACAAGACAATACAAAACAGGATAGTAGGTATTTCTGGTTCCTGCTCTCACATACAGGAAAATGCTTTCACTAGGCTGTCCCAGGTCCCTCATACAGATCCACTACAGAGCCACTTCCCCTAAACTCAGTGGGTGCTCCCAGCACATCACATCTGGAGCAGCCACTGAAATGCAGCAGGAAAGGATAGGATCATGCTTATGTGAGCTCCTGCTCTGCATTCCCAGTGGAAGGATGAGGCTCAAACATCTCCTCTGTCCCACAAATGAGCAGAGCAAGCTGCTGAGCAGGTTGAATGACTGCAAACAAAACAAATACTCCCTCAACATGTTCAGCAACTTCAGAAAGAACATATGTAGGATGCACAGGACAGCCATAAGCAGCTGGAAAGAAAGGCTCATCAGAGGAGTCTGGGAAGGATCACGAGACTACTAATAAGCAACTACCCCTTCACAGTGCAGGAGGCCAAGCAGCTCACCAGCAGCAGTGGGTGAGATTCCCTTCTCAGGCAGGAGAGGTGGACACCTCAGAAGCACAGCACAACTGCTAAAGCATTGCAGACTAGTACTCACACCTGTTCAGCCTCAGAATCTTTTCCTGTGTCCTTGCCAACCTTCTCGGCCTGCTATGCAAGTTTCTGCCTCTCAGACTTGCTGAGACCCAGGCTGTGCAGTCATAATATGTCCAAAAGATGGAGATAGTGTTACCCAGTGCATGCTGCAGAGTGGTAGAAATACCACCACCCAGACTACTGAAAGAGGTTTTAATCTGACTTTAGGATACCAAAGGCACAATCAAGCCTGATGAAGCAGCGTTCAGCAGCAAGAAGGGAGCACAGGTTTATCAGTCTTTTGTGAAGAAAAGGGGGAAAAAAAGTTTTGATTAGAGTTCATGGTACAAAAAGACAACAGAGATCAGACACAGTAGGCCAAATATAGAGAGGCAGATGCAGAGGGCAGGGGCCTAGATAATGGAGTGTCTACTAAAAAACTAGCTAACACCAGTATCATCCAGAAAAATACATGTACTAGGCTAAGACCACAAGCATCCATCTGCACTGTAGTCTGAGAACCCAGAGGAAGTCATAACAGGTGACCACTGGTGCTCAAGGCACAACTCTAGTAGCAGAAGCGTTAGAAAGACACTAGGCAATTTCTAGGTATTGGTGTGAATGTCTATCACTCCCAACACTGATATTTTCATCTTGCTGGAAGAAAGCACATGCAGTCCAGTTTTGGGGCTCAAGAAAGATGATGAATTGTTCAGTATACTTGCATAGAGGATCAATATACTTCTCTAAATGCTTGCAGCAGTACTTCAGCACATCTCTAGGGTGGAGACAACCTTTGTTACACGCTCAGGATTAAACTTGTCCTACAGAATGCCACAAGTAGACTGCATCAGGTCTATGTTGATCTGAATCTCTGAATGCAGGTCTCCTCTGGTAGGTTTTGGAAGTAGAATAATGTGTAAAAACATGGGGGTGGGTCAGAGGGCTCCCGGTCCAGGTCCGTCCTCATCTGGTTCCCACTACTCTTCAAAAGGGTGTCATGCAGTGGCATAAATCATAGTGACCATGCTTTCAGAGCCTGTCACAATCCTCTCCCAACCTATGCTTCTCCCCCTACCACATTGCTATTCCACATCTACTACATTAAAGCTTCTGTGGAAAAAATTGCTCTTACTCAGTCTCCAGTTTCTCTTTATGCTATTTGCCAAGCCAAAGGCAGGATAAATGAGACAGGTCAGTGGTTAAATCCCATTGCTATGTCAGGAGTTGCAATTCTGACCTGAGGATTTGGTGCAATACAACCATGACTAAAAACTGCACTTGGTGGAAGGTTAGGACAGGAATCAGAAATCTGGAAAGTGGTAACTGTACTCTAACAGGGTTTAGGCACCTAGATAGGACAGGAAATGTGGGAATCAGCAAGGATACCTGTGCTTTTAGCACTTCAGTTGTCTAAAAAGCAGGAGAAGACAGCTAGATATAAATACCGAATGGAGGTGCGAACATAGGAACAGAGGAGATAACATGTATTGCAGGAAAACATTCAACCATCTAAAATACCCTTGGATGCCTGAGCTACAACAGATGACTCCCCCTACCCCAAGTTGTCTCAGTCTGAAGAGAACCTGCAAGCGTGACATTGTGGGCAAAATGTGCACCTACTCTACTGCTGGAACAAAAGCAGCAGAGATGGAAGGAACATTGATTGTTGGCCCTTGTTTTCTGCTCACAGAAACAAAGGAAGACAAGATTTAGCCGACATACTCAGTGCTTCCTAGAAGCTGGTGCCTCATGACACCTGGGTAATTTCGGAGAGCAATTTCTTTGAAATTAATCAGCAACATCTGAATTCTATATATGACATAGGAGGTCAGGCTGGATGATAAAGCGTTGAACTTGCTGCTGTCAGAAGAAATGCACATCCATATATTCACTCAAAATACAGTAAGTGACCAAAGCTGATGCTCTGGGATCGCTCTCAAAAAACTAGCAGCATTAACAAAGAACTATCCAAAAGTAAAATATCTTCAATTATTCCCTCTCCAAAACCTTGAAAATGGGCTTTACAACATGACTGGTTAATAATACTGTGTTCAGTCCTGTACACAGAAATCACATTACCTGCTAATCATTGCTGCCATAATGTCTGTAAGAGGCAGATTTTGCTATTGGAAATACAAGCTTTCCTCAAGGACTCTAAATTCTGGCTGTAAAGATGCCTCTCATATAAAATGCAGAAAACAGGATGTTTCTGTCCTATTGAAATACCTCTCTCAAGAGTAAGACACTCTCATAGTCTACACCCAAATTCTGTCTCCAGATAATCAATGGCTGGGAAGCCAGTTCTTCTCTCACCCCATGCAGCCTCCGGTGTACTTTTCCTAACAGACCTCTCTTTGAATTCATAGACAGTCTCTGTCTTACTCTCTTAATATGCTCCACCCACTTCTCTCCAAAACACACCTTGACTGCTGGCTCAATTCTGTAACAGTGGGGTGTTTGAAGGCATTTTATGAAACAAGCAATGAACCTTGATTAGAGGTGTCTCTATTCTCATATTAATAAAAGTGCAAAAGCACATACCAGTGACCACAATCAAGCACCACAATTTCTGGAGACTCCCACCCCTACACATAAAAGGAAGGTTTTGATCATACAGCTGTCGCACATTCACAGTACAAAAGACACCATCATCCCAGACCAGTGGTCCCATGAATTCTAGTTTGCAGCCTTCACAGCTTCAGTACCAGAGATGCTACGTGATCTCAGACCTGCGCGCACTAGGTCCTCTGGGTTGGAAGGCGGTGTACTCCTAATCCTGTGTTCCCATGGCATGGATAACATGAGTCCAGGTTTAAATTACATAGCAGGAAAGGGGTTAAAGTTTAAATGACTGTTTTGTATATGAATTAATGTATGTAGTTTTGAGCCAAAATATCTACCATTAATTTTTCCACCTATTCCAGGAGCAGTAAGATACACAAAGTAAAGTTTATTTTGGTACTTGGTATACTTCACTCCCATTAAAAATAAATTAATCAGCAAATTCCTACACAGCTCAGCCTTCTTTTATGTAAATACAACCCAGCTGTAATGAATTACAAGGTGTTATTATCTCACACACACTGTATAATACTTCACACATAAGAGGTTTCTCTGCTTAGCTCAGCTTTCAACAAAAGCATCTTAAATAAACTGCAAGCAAGTTGTTTGGTCTGTAATGTTTTCACAGAGGAGGGATACACCTCACACATAGAGGGTTTCTTTACATGACTCATTTTATAACAAGTTAAACTGAGGAAGTTCGCCTTGGAAAAAAACTAACAAAATGCCTTTTTTTTTCTTTTCTTTCTTTCAAGTACTGAGAAGAATCTCTAAGAAAAGGTTAAAAAAATGCAGGCCAGTGTTTGGGAGCCTATATTCTGCATCCCACTGCTCTTCACACAGAAGAGGGATGCCAAGTATTCACCAAAACACACAATCCAAAGGAAGGAACATCAGAAGCAAGAACAGTTACAGCCAGGCACAGTCACACTTTCACCAGAAATAACAGCATTTGATCACAAATTAAGGATTACTATCTTCTATTTTTGTTTAATAGTTTTATTAGGAATAAGTCCTAATATTATAGGGCTTGTTCTTATCAGAAGCACACATGACATAGAAAACACATACACATCAGTTTTATCCAGACTGACATTTATTATGGATTAGGATTTTAGACATGAGAAATGAAAACAGTTTTTGTCACTGACCTGGAAATAGCCTGGTGAACCATCCACCTGCACAGTACACCTCAGCCGCTGCTGATTTAATCAGTGGAGCAATTGCTCTCATAATTATCATGTAGGGGTAATCTGCCTGCGCGTTAACTGGGGTTAACAGGTCTCATTAAAAAGCTCTGAACCACTGCTTTGAGGGGTGGGGGATAGCACAGTCCTATCCCATTAAGAGCCCTGGACAGAAATGGGGATGTTATTTTCCTAAAAAAATAACTAGAACACAACTCTAAAAAGAATATGGAAATATCAGCAAGGCAGAGCTCCTCTGAAATACAAAGTACTCTGAGGTAGCTTTTAGTGACAGCCCAGCCATGTTTCAGCCTGCATTTCTCACTAGGATGGCTAGAGTCATAGAGAATTAGTGGGAACAGTGCATTGTTCTTTCCATCCTCATATCCTTGTGCAACAGCGCAGAGAGTTCCTAAAAAGGATTTTCATGGAAAATCCTTCAGAATCTGTTAAAGCAATTCTCAACTCTATTAAAGCGAAAATGGACCATTCTATCTTAATGTCAGGCTTTTAGAATATATTAACATCTAATAAGCAAAGCTCAGATTTGTGTTCACAAACATTCTGTGAGCAGAGGAACACTGCTGTGTCTGTACACAGCGGCTCTCCAAACGAGGCAAAGGACAGAAATGTCTTCTTGAGTGAATTATAACTCATGGTAAAACGTCTGGTTGGAATTTGTCTGCAAGGACCGCTCAGTGCCATTACAACAACAAAGGTTCTTGAACCAACTAAGCATTTAATCACAGATGAATATCCAGAAGAGTACAGCTGTCCAATTTGCTACCGAGTCACCACAGATATGGCATCTATTTCAATATATTCTGTCAACAGCAGTTATTCCTTCCTGACCCCACGTCAGAGCAGTTCAATCGGAGGCAGTTTTCCCAAGCAATTTTTCCCATTTGAGAAGCGAACACCGGGGCGACGCGACGAGGCTCTCAGAGTCCTTCATCGTTGTAGACGGGGGAGAGGGGCTTCAGGATGCTGCGGGCGTCGCTCTCCACCAGGGGGCGCCAGCTCACCTCGCCCGTCAGCAGCAGCTCCTCCCCGCTGAGGGCGTCCAGGTGCTGCACCTGGAGGCGACAGGGCGTCGGGGTCAGTGTCCGCGCCCGCCGCCCTCCCCGGCTGCCCAGGGCCAAGGGCGAAGGACGAAGCTTCCGACGGGGCACGGAAACACTAGGGGATGAGGATCGCAGAGCCGCCGCAGGCGACTGCGCGCAGCCTTCTCCTCGCGCCGCGGCTAACGCCTCCGCTCAAAGTCTGGCAGCAGGACAAGGAGGAGCCGCGCAAGGCTGCTGTGACTCCCCTCATGGGCCCAGCGGTTAATTGGGATGACACATTACCAGCAGCGTTATCTGCCCGGAGCGCTTGCTCCAGGAAGTGGTTTCACACAGACCAGGGACTGACTAGCAGGGGGCATCGGAGATTTATAAAAGCACCCAGGTTGGAGGAGGTGAACAGGGAACGAATACTCATTCTCACTATTCAAGAAATAAGTGGCAAACGAAAAGATAAGGTGCAAAGCAAGCAAAAAAAAAAAAAAAACTTTTCATACAACATAGGGTTAACACATTGGTAATTATGAAATTTGCTCCCACAGGACACTGCAAACACTGAAAGTCTGTAAGGGTTATAGTCCATCAAGGGGCATTAAAATACAAAAATACCACCTCTGGCTCATGAAGTCTGGGAACACAGACTGCTAGGAGACTTGACCAGGGAAACAGTGCACACGCTTGCCCTGTTATTATATTCTTCTCTGGGCATCCGCTAATAGCCACTGTTAAAGACAGGATCAGCAAGAAATTGCGGAAAAGATTTCTTACTCAAGGGATTTCCAGGGCTTACTAGCAACAAAAGATAATCTGACAAGGAATTTCTCAGCAAAGGAAAGAACGTAATGTGTCAACGGCCACACAGGATCAGACTGAAGTGCCACCTAAGCACAGTATCCTGTTTCTGAGGATCATCAATAGCAGATTCCTCAGGAGGGGTTAAGTACAACACATACGTACAATGCTATTTTCCTTGTTTACTCTCCCTCCCTCCCCAAATTTGTTAGTTCAGGGATATTGAGCCTGAAATGGTGGTCGTGCATTTAAAGGCCCACGATAGATTTCTCTTTCATGAACTTTGCCTGTGGCTTTTGAAATCCATGTATGTTTTAGCATCCCAGGCAACCTGTGGCAACGTTTGTCCCCAGACTCTTGTATCAGAAGAGGCTTACCAACCTTTCCACACCCGCAGAATGACGGAATGGTTGAGCTTGGAAAGGATCTCTGGAGATCGTCTGGTCCTACTCCACCTCACCTTCCATAAGCCTTCAAGACTTCACAGAGCTGTCTCATACTCTTTCTCAGCTGTTTTTTTCAGATTAGGGAGTCCTAGTCATTGCTAATACAGAAGCTGTTTCATATCAGCCTTACTGCTCTTCTCAGAACCTTCTTCAGTTCATTTTTTTTTTTAATCTTTCTTGGTGGCAGGGACCCAAACTGTACGCATTATTCAAGATCACAGGGGTACCATGGATTTAAAAAGTGGCATGACAACACTATGTTTTATTCTCTATTCCTTCCTCATGAGTTCTGAGCATTTGTTTTAATTTAACACTTCTTAGCACTGAGCTGACATTTTGATAACCCAATTATAATCTCAAGGGCTCACTGCTGTGTGGTAATAGTTTAGAGCTCATCACTATATATGAAAAGTTGGGATTGTTTTTGTCTCCAAGCGCATCACTTTACAGTTGTCTACACTGAACTGCATCTGCCATTTCTTCATCTAGTCATTCGCTGTATGAATTCTTTCTGCAATCAACTCTCATGCTTACTGCCATGAACAGCCTAGTATCAGCAAACTGTCACCTCACAATTCACTCCCCTCTGTTTCCTTTACAACCATATTGAACAGCACACAGCCCTTCCCACCCCCAGTCCTCTGAATCTAGTAACAATCTCTCCTCTGTTAAAACCTGACAATTTATTGGCCCCCTATTGCCTACATTCCTATTAGTTACTTGTCTATGGGACTACCTTTGCTCTTCTCCTATGGCTACCTAGTTTCTTTAGAAGTCTTTGGTGGAAGCTTCCTAGAACTTTCTAGAAAACCAAGAGACTATGTAAATCAGATATTCCTTGTCCACAGCATCAATGGCTCTTTCAAGTAACTCCACAGATTTGTGAGGCAAGACTGGCCTTCAGAAAAGCCGTGCTGACTCTTCCCCAGTGCGCCACATTTATCTGTATGATCACTGTTTCCTACTCAACTGCTGATAGCCTCTGTCCTACCCTTTGCTTGAGCATACAGAATTGCTATGATTTCCCCACTTGGTGGACAAATTGTCCCAAATTTCATGCTCTCTACACTTGTTTGCTTCCTGCCTATCTTCAGTTTTAAACTTTCCTATGACCTCCCTGATATTAAGCATCAGCAACCTGGTACATTAAGTCTGTGCCTCCTGAGAAGCACTCCAGCATGCTGGAAGCATCCTCAGTCCCTGACAAATTTGAGCCTTTCACTTTCCATACCTTTTTGTCAGACATGCACTGAAATACCGTCTCTTCAAATATCCATCAGGTCTTGAATACAGTAGTGAAAACATTACAGATAATGCTACTGTGGAGGACCTGGTCTTCAATTTCCTGTCCAACAGCCTACATTTTTCCTCCAAAACTTCTCTCTCACCCTTTCTTCCATCTTTGGAACCCACCCTGGGCTACATCCACCAGCTCCTACCCAGCATTTCCTAGAAACCTGGTTCAGAAGCCTCATAATGGTTGAGAGGACACACACTGTTTAATATTTTTTCCTCCAGGTATGAATCAAAAGAAATTTAAATCATTCTGAAAAACAAAACCTGTTACTTACTATCCGCAAAGTTCATCATAACGATATGCCATAGTGATTGAAAGACTCCTGAAGAGCTGCAGAATAGCATTCCCTCTTAAAAGATTCCAGGGGTTTAATGCAACTTAATCCCTTCTTTACAACACTGATTTTAGGCTGTAGGAGAGGCTCCCCAAAGTAAATTAAATGGCCCTGGCATATATTAAGTTACAGGAAGTCCCATATGGCAGAGCACTGTCAAGGATGACTCCACAACATCAAGTATAATGCTACAACAAGCTGCAGCTCATTTCTGACACATTTTTGTCAAGACCCTCCACAGCATGGGCCCAGAAAAAGAATAAGCATGGTTGCTTTCAATCTCTTGTGAATTTCTCTGTAGCCAATTTCTCTGTAGTCAAACTGCAATGAATGTCAGCCAGTTTTTATAGTTTTACCTTTTCTCCTTAAAAGTAACAAATGAATATAAAACCCACCTATACTTACAAGGAAAATGGAGCTACATAGTATGCAGGCAATAAAAAATAAATATTCAATACCTAACAAGAGAATGAAGAGAAGCTGTGCTATGAGCTGTAGCGTACCTGTTTGCGCACATACTCTACAAGTAATTCCAGATGCCTAGGGTCCTCACAGTTCCTGTTAAAAAGGTTTCTCCAAAGGGCTGCTGCCAGAACATGATCATCAGACAAGATTCCCTAAGTAAGTAAAGAGAGGGAATTAAAAACTGCACGTGAAGAGAGTGTAAACACAAGACAAACCTGATCCATTATTCTAACTACTTGGCGCTAGACAATATCAGACATCTCAAAGCCCACAACTACTGTGGACTGTACCTGTGAAAAAGCATCAACGTCATTCTTCCCCAGAGTTAAGAACAACCTTGAGCTTGCAGGAGACTAACTGCTTCAACCTGTAACAAATATTCAGCCAATCAGAAAAACCTGGGTGGGGGTACTGGCAATGTAGTAGCTGACTATTCTGTTTCTCTGTTTTTAAATCTTTAGATTAGGCCTTACAGAGAAGAGAGCACCACTTCAGAGAACTGTGTGAAGCCCATGATACTTGAAATATTAAAAATTAAAAGATATATAATATGATGTTCTGGAAAAGCAATCTGGACTTTACTATTTGCCTCATTCTGAATGAAAGAGAGAAGTTCTTATCATCAAGAACTATCTAGATTTTTCCAGTTAAATCTAATTTTAAATTTGGCTTACACAACAGTCACATCCATGAGAACTTTTCATCTAAATTCTCTTCAGCTTTTATTGTCTTTCTAGATTATATGGTGCTATCACCACAGTCTCATAACTCCTGTCTTCTGCTGACACGTTTGCCAAAGACAAGAGAGGACTTTAAAATATTCAGTTAAAATACAAAAGGTCAACATTTGTCTTTAATTTAACTAGACATTTTGCTTCTAAAAAGACTGTCAACAAAAAAAGAGGAAAGAAAAAGACAGACATACAGACACATCCTAGGTATACTTAAAAATAGATTAAAGGAAAAACCTGCATGCATAACATTGTCCAATACTCTATGAAGTTTACCTTTACAAGATATTAATAATGCAAGTAGCCATGTAAAAAAAACAACATCACCATGTAAACAAAAAGAACATCAGTAGCAACACCCACTAGAGCAAAAAGTTAACTACTGTAAGAGCTGATGCAATTGTATTTTCTACTTGAAAATGTCCCATAAACACTTGTACACAATGGTGCTTTTGCTTCCCAATATTCATAGACTCTTACTATAAATACTGCTCTCAAAGTACAGTGGAGTAAAATGAGATTCAGAGAGAGGATATGATTTACTAATGGTCAAGCAATAACAGTCAAACAGAACAAAGAACATCCCTCTTCCATGTCCCATGTTTTAAATCAATGTGCTACACGTTTCCTTTTTTCTTAAAGACGGTTCAATCCAAGGCAAAACTTGATCACAATAGCTAAGAAGTCTGCCTCCATAATGCAACATTTGCCCAATGATATGTATGGCAAATGTTTTATCCATCTGCAGCATTTTCTGTTAAGTGAATTAGATGGCCTGTTTGTTCCTGCTCATTCTCTGAAAATACCCTTCTTACCTCATCATACCCAAACAGAGCTGCATAGAAATTTTCTACCATACTTCTCAAATCTTCCTTTAGAGCAGCAGAAGTAATCTGAAAAATAAAAAAGAAAACCATCTGAATGGGTTCTAAACTGGTGGAGGTGATGAAAAAACTACCAGTTTCATTCTGAGTAGGAAAAGAAGAAAGAGTACTGTGGTCCATATGTTAGGATTTGGCTGTAAATTGCGAGGTTCATGTAGTCAGTGACTTTAGAAGAATGTACAGTACAGCTCCATTAGTTCTTTACACAAATAAAAGTCACAGTCAATGTTAGTAAGATTATATAAATGGCAGAAAAATCCTCAACCAACAGTGCTGGCATATAGCTACCTGAGCAGAGAAAAAATGCTGGCTGGAAAGAGTGAAGGCAAGGCTGTCCTTTCAGTGGCAGCGTAGACTAAGATAATGAAAACTGCTCTGTGTTTTACCTATTATGCAGGTTTTTCAGACCTTGATTCATTCATATAGATCTTTTAGAAACTCACAAGTTTTTGAACATTTTTTCTAACACACAGACTCCAGAGCTAGACATGCTATTACAGTAAAAGTACCGTAACGCTAAAGATAGAGGCACCATCCCTACCACTACCTCTTAATTACTTGTCAATATTGACTTGCTCATTCAGCAGTCACATGGATTCTGTTTCTACAGCATCTCTCTAGAAGCTCAGACTTGCTAGTTGTTCACTATGACTAAGTTTCTTTCAGAGCTGGTGATTCTCAAGCTACATCCCCTTATGCTGTATGACTCAGTCTATGTTCCACACTGACTTTTAACTAAATTTAACAGTTGCTTAAATATTTGCTACTTTGGCCTGAGCTACCCATTGGCTTTCAGAATTGAGCCCTGTGTGAGTTTAGGTAGAACAAAGAGAGACCGCTAGGTCCAGAGAGATGGCTGAAATAATTCACATGCATCTCCTCCATGCAAACTGGCTACTCCTTTTGCTCATGCTTTTTATTTCTATCGACAGAACAATGTAATAAACAGTTACTCTCATGAGGGCAGAGCTCTGCTCTCTTTGGTAAAGATTATTCTTTGTATTGACTCGTGAGAGACCAAGCATTTCTTTTCCTACAAACCTTGCATGCAATGTAAGTATAATTGACAAGGATAACTATCTCCAATCCTGCGTGATAACTATCTCCAATCCTCCAAACCAGAACACTTACCTATGAGACTACATTTGGGGGACAAGTTTTTTAAAAAGAAACCGCAAACAGGAACATAGGGTAGGAAATCAATTCTAATACAGAATGAGCATTACTGTCTTTGGTGTATAGCTTATCATAAGGTTAAAGAAAAGCTGTGAAATTTAACATATCTAAAATCTTAATACTTATGACAGTGGGAACCACATGTCCTAAATCTTTCTTAGTATCCTTAGGAGTACTAACCTTGGTCCTTATGCAACAGCTTCCTATCAAAACATGGATTATTTTGTCATACTATCAAATCTCCAGTTCAAACATTATTCCATTAAACTGCTATCTTTTTCATCAGTTGATTTTTATAGAACTGCTTATAGTGCAAACACAAGGAAAATTTCTTTTATGTCAGTTACTCACATTTTTCCACTAATATAAGCTATTAAAATTCATGCAGATATTTTATAGGCCATCAAGATTTGGTGACTGGCTATTACTAAATGTTTTTAAAAAAAAAGAAGAACTAAACTAAGAAATCAGAGGGTTAAATGATGACTGCAACTTCTGTAATGACTTAATTAAATTTTTATTGAGTACATAAACTATGATGTCATTTCTACCCAACCATGCTCAAAACTTTCTATGCATGTCAGAGATCGTGGTTTTTCTCAATAGAACATACTTCTAAATAAGCTGCACTTCTACAGCTCTAATAAGGGGGAGCAGGTCTCATGTAACACACTCAATAAATTATCCTTCCATTTTTAAACAAACAAATTCCATGAGTTATTATATATTTGCCACGCACTTTTTATGACATAATAAAAATGTTACCTCAAGGATTACTTAACACATACTACAAATGTTACAGCAGGCAACTGCAAGGGGCAAAGAAAACAAATAGTCCCATTACAGAGACAAGTCCTGGACTATACACCCCTAGGGAAGCAGCTTTCTGTACTAAAAACAAAGAGCAGCAGCTTTAAGTTAGTAAGAAATAGATTGATGAAGGAGATAACCAAGTTAAACAAACATGGCAATAAATACATCTTAAAGACAAACAGTTTAAAATATAAAATATGACTTTGGGGATGGAGCAGTATCTTAGGCAGTAAAATTACTTTTAATGGAATATTGTAGTTTCTGATGAATACAATCAGCATTGGCACAATTATTATAGAAAAAAAAAATCCTTCATTATAAAACAAGAAGAATGAGTAAATCCAAATCCAGGTTTGTTGGGAACACTTCCTCTTTTCAAGCCTGTACATATTCTTAGCACTAGCAAGCTTCATGATCTGATTGGTCATGATTTTGCTGCCTTCTCCCACTGTTCGTTATTAAGTACAAAAGCTTCTAGACAATTCCAAGTGAGTAATTGATAATAACAAGAAAAAAATGATAACATCTGGAATTTTCTAAGGACTTAGCCACTTTGCCTTCTTTGGAAACAACCCATTGCAGAACTGTCACCAGAATAATTTATATATCATTGATACAGTGGAAAAAATCCTAATTCAAAACTAGGAATATATTTATTTTTACATCTCTCACACTTACCTTTAAAAAAAGGAAATGTACAACTAACACATCTTCCTTTTACATGTAACCTCTTTTCATTGAAGGGCTCCATGATCCCACATTCGCCTTTTTAAGGCTACAGTGCACACACTACATTCTTGTTATTATATTACGGTGAGAAACCTCAGCTTCAGCCCCAACAAGTCAATATGCATTGCTGAACAGACAGCTGTTGAGGCTTATTGCTGTATCAGGCAATCTACCAACTCAAGTCTCAGTTAAGGTTCTGCATTCTAACAAAACTTCTAGGAAGACAAGAACACACTGCTTTATTGTATATGCTGGACTTGTATGAAATTGCCTTAGATATAAGCAAATTTTTAAATGAAAGCTACCATATGGTAAGTCTACATTCATCTTTTGGTTGGATCAAGAGTATGTTTTCATAGTGAATCTCCTCATCATCCCTACTTACCATGCTCTGGTTTACACTTCAGAGAAGTCTCACAGTGCACAAACTTGAAAGCGTGCTCTAATGCGCTCCACCTGCTAAGAGGCGTTTAGTCCACAGGATCAGAACAGAACTAGCACAGAGTAAAAATCATCCCTGTATAGCGGGGACATTGGAGCCTCAACTGTTTCACTCAACAAATGTGTCCCTGTTGGGCCACACTACACACTAGCGTAGACATAGCCATGACGACCACAGACAACACTATTTCAAACCATTTTAACGGGAGTTTCTTGGTGTTATGGCTTTTGCCAGCATGTATTGCACCCTTAAGCTACTTTAACACATTCATCCATCCGTAGTGTATAAGGCCAGAAGGGACACTTCTAACCTCACCTTGTACAAGCACTAATCATTGAATTTCATGCAGCAATTCCTCTCTTTAGGCCATAAGTTATGGTTGAACTATATTTTTTATGAAGAGATTTCAGCCAGAAGAAATGATTAGATCATAGAATCTGACCCTCTGCATATCACAGACCATTACCTTTCACTGAGTTCTCTCTGTACTAAGCTCAATAAGTTGTGTTTGGCTAAAGCATATCACCCTCA
This sequence comes from Apteryx rowi, assembly GCF_003343035.1. Classification (NCBI taxonomy): domain Eukaryota; kingdom Metazoa; phylum Chordata; class Aves; order Apterygiformes; family Apterygidae; genus Apteryx; species Apteryx rowi. Next base: position 686,940 of record NW_020447195.1, on the reverse strand, counting down.
CAGTTGAACATGTGTATCCCATTTCATATTTGAATTTTCTGGCTTCAGTTTCCACCCTTTCATTCTCATTATACCATTCCTGCTAGAATAAAAGGCTTCTTCTGTACACTTTATTTGCTCCTATATCTGTACCTAGTAAATGTGTCACAACAGTAATATTGTCAAACTAAGATTAGGCTCTTTAAGATAATGTTTACACTAGGTGCACTGATACACTACATCATCAGAGCACTCCTAGAGTGGTCAAAGCTGTAATAGCAAAGCCATGTTTTATGCTGATACAGTAAAATTAGTTCATCTCTTGCGCAAAACAAGTTACACAGGTATGAGTACACTTTTGTCGTTATGACTGGGTCTGCTCTGGGGACTTCTGTTAGCCACACTGCCATAAACATGAATCACTCCTATTTACGCTTTTGATTAATGGAGCATTCAATGTTGGCAGAAGTTCCTGTAGGAGATACAGGGCAAATCTTTCACCATAAAACATTTTTGTCAGTCCTCAAACATTTGGGCTTTTTTCTGCACCCTCTCCAAATTTGCGTTTGGAAAGAATGGCTTATAATATATAATTTATATTATAACTATAAATAATATAACTATATATAGTTATATAAAGGCTTTTTAAGTGTTTGCTGCCCTTTTAATAAATGCACATGACATTAAGTGGGAAAGACTGCATACAGCCCTTTTATTTCCTTCAATAACATGACTATTACATGTAGGACAGTTTTTGAAAATGACTGAGACATGTAGCTAAAGATCAAAAAGATTAAATTAATATAAAGAATTAAAAGAAACTCTGTAGCAATGGGCCAAAACGCCTAGTTCCTCCAGGCAATGTCACAAAGTTGTATAACTGACAAAGATCCTGCAGAAATTATTTTTCCAATTTTTTTTTTTTTTCAGTCTTGCATTAACCATTCTGCTACTTTGCCTGCAATCAGGGTCAAGCTAACCAGCTTATAATCAGCTACAGCTGTCATTCCCCATATACTTTCTAAAAATATTAACTTTTTTGATAAACTCTCTAATGTTCTAATTAAAAATAAGTCATTTTGTAATGCACCTCAGCTGATGCTTAACTTCGGAGCACACTCTTTAAAACCACCTTCAACGTCCAGTGAAAACCTACAACATTGTATTAACCTAGACAAAAGCTAAATATATTTTAGTCTGTATCAGAACCAGTTCCTGCCAAAATTCTCAATCCATAAAAACAACATGTTAAGGGAAAAAGACTTTTGTATGCTCTGCTACCTTCATAACAACTGCACGACCATCAGTAATACTCCTTAGACCACATCTATTTCAAACTGACATAGAAACACAGCATTACATGTTTCAGAAAAAAAGAGACCGTCACCCCTAGCCATCATGTATCAGTAAAATGAGATATGTTTCTATTTTGCAGCCTATTAACTTGGAAACTCTGCCATGGTTACAGTTACAGATGCAGCAAAGGTCACAATACAATCCTGACTATATGAAATGGATGGAGGCTTATTCTTAATTCTTCTTTTCAGCACATGCTGGCACAGCTCACTGACAACCTCTCCAGAGAAAGGTCATAGAAGGGAGGTAAAATTGCTGTGCTCTCTCCTTAGTTGCGCTGGTTCTCTGTAAGGGTAAGAAGTTGTGGTGGGTTTTTCCTGTAATGTCTCTTTTAAGAAATTACTTGCTAAAAGCCTAAAAGTGATCATTATAATATACCTGAGCACATTGGAAGCAAGAATTCTGTCTAAAAAACTGAAAGGAAGTTACACAAATTGAAAAGAGTTGAAAAGAACCATATTCCACGTGATATGATCTGTCCATGGAAACAGACTTAAGATAACTTAATAAAAATCAAGAGCAACAAAATCTTTGGGATCAGAAAGTATTAAACTAAATGGAACATATTAGATAACATTTAATATGTTTGCAGAGCCATGAAATGTGGCATAAATTTTTGAAAGAGTTTCAGAAGATCCAGGGAAGTACAGACTGATAAATTTGACTTCCATTTCTAACAAATTAGTAGAAACTATAATAAAGGATAGAATAACAGTTTCAGATGATTATGACTGGTAACATTCAGTGTTGATAAAGGTATTAGTAGTATACTTTAGGAAAAAACAATCAAAATTTATATAACAATGTGCCTTTGTTTACCAGCTAGAATTCAGGAAATAGATCTTAAGATTTTTTTGTGGATGGATCTCTGAAAATGTCAGTTCAACATCCAACAGTGGAGAAAAAGGGAAATAAATATTAGGAATTATTATGAAAGGAAGAGAAAACAAAACAGAGGAACCCTCTTCTGCCATAAATCCAGTCTGTCCACATATAAATGCTGCACACATATCTTTCCATCTCAGAACAGATACAGAAACTAGAAAACCGAGAAAAAAAAAAAAGGTGATTAGCAGTATGAGGACACACTAAACACTAATTCTATTTAGAAAAGACTACAAGGAGGAAGACACAATGTAAAGTCAGGAGTGGTACAGAGTTGGTGAACAGGAAATTACTGTTCATTAACTCTCATAAAACAAGATCTAGAAAGAAGCCAATGAAACAAGCCAACAGTACTTTAAAAATAAACAGAAGTACTTTCTCATGTAACACAATTAAGTTGTGGAAATAATTGTCACAGGACATTAAAGAGCCAAAAATATGAATGGGTTCAGAAAGGGACTACACAAATTCATAAGGGATTGCTCTATTAGTAGCTATTAAATATGATGGTCCCCATGCAACTTTCATATTACTCATCAGTGAACACAGAGAAGACATACAAGAAGACATACTGGTTCACATTTCTTCTGTTTCTTATACTTTTTCCTGAAACATCTTTGGTTATTGTTAGAAATGATACACTGGATCTTCAGCCAACATGAGAATAATGACTGCTAAATATGTTCAGTTTTATTCACTCTCTGCTGAGCTTTGCAGATGTTGATCAGTGCCTCTTCTGTGCATCTCTTCCTGCCGTGACTTCCAATGAGACCACCATAGCCCATTAGATGATCCTGGATACCAGTCAGGTGCCTTTGCTGACTTGGTAAGAATTTCTACTGAAATAAACTACTGTGAAAGAAAATGCTGCCTTTAGCATAGCTTTTAGTAATCCTACGGGAAGAGGCTACGCCTTATATAGAAATATTAGCAAGAATGATCCTGCTCATACCAGCCATTCATCTTCACCTGGAGGGAAGGGGGGAAAAAAAGAAAAAAAAGAAAGAAAGGAAAAAAAAAAAAAAGCTTTCTCCAAGAATTTGGGACCAGAACCAGTTTCTATTGGCTAGGAACAGCAAGAGACCCAAACTAACCACTGCATCTGCTCTACAGAAAAGAAAAACAAAACACAAACAAAAACTCTCCATAAAAAAAGTTAATTTTATTTCATTTCCAAATGGGGTGACAATTGCTAGATCCCATACAATTACTGAGCAATTAACAAGCCTGCTCCAAGATGCTGATCTCTAGTACTGCTATAACCTTTAACCCGTGACTGAGGCAGGGACAAATGCAAATACTCACTCTCACCATCTAACTTTGCAATTCATTTCTGTTGTGTCTAGCAGCCTGGCTTATTTCTGTTTGCTCCATCAGACTTCCCACTATTTTCTACCACAGTCCTGTTCATATGTGACCTCTTTGACATCCTCCCATCAGTTCTACATTAGGTCTAAAATTATAATTTGAAGTCACATTGCTTTCACCTTCTACCAATATTCTGCACCTTCTGGTTTCAATCATAAGCTGAGAAAAACCCGATTTCCCCAAGCACTCCTCCTCCCCAGGGCTTCAAACACATGCATGCCACAGAATAGTTAACAGTTAAATATTTTCTTGCCAATATTTTAAGAGTGCAGAAGGTTCCAAATTGCTGGTAAAATAAACAATGCCAGACTGTGAAAACTCCTGCCTGCCATATACTCTGATGTTAACAAGAGTTTCTTTATTACTGTAACCTTTCAGAAGTGAACAAAAATTATTTCTCTACCCTATTTCTGCCCTCAAGTAAAAGGCAAAGGAGGAAAGCAAACCATGAAAAAGCTGCATGGTAAGATGCTGTGAGTTTTCCATCGTATTTCTGTATTTCATTCAGATTTGATGCTGCTGTGAATAAACAAACTTCCAAAAGATCCTAAATGAGCGGGCAAGGATTTTAAGGAGGCAAAAATTTCCTTTTACACTGTTTCCTGAATAACAAAGATTAAACTTACATATGAGCCACCTTCTCCTCTGCAAGTGAAAAATAAAGTAGGAAATACAACAGGGCAAATTTAGGATGCCCTGAATTGGACACTTTGTTTTCAAGCTTCTTGGTTCTGGCCTCTTGGCAAGAGACCAAATCTCTACCATCTCCTTTGTTTTTAAAAAATTGAATTTTCATATAACATCTACAAACACAAGGAACTGCTAGCACTTTTAGCACTACCTAGACAAATTAATTGCTAATTCAGGTGACATTCCCTAAAACCACTGGTTCACAGGCCTGCCAGCCTTCTGTCTAGCACAGACATTTGTAGTTATGAAATCCATTCCTAGGCTTCTGAAATCCAACCCAGATGAAAGTGTTACTCATTTTACATAAACCAAGATTGTACTGACCCAATTTCCTATCCACATTAGCCATATCTTTAGCTGAATCTCCCTCTTAATGTGCAGTCATCCTTATGGCCACAAGAAGGTCAACTGACCAAGTTGAAAATTGCCTAACTGAATTGGCAAATAGATCTGCTAGCAACAAATAGAGATTGCTCTCTCTAAGACTAGACATGCTGTCACGTTGGTCAAGTCTTTTCACCTTTTGCATTGTTTCCTGCCTTTTGAATATGGAAATAGCAACATTCATGTTCTTTTAGAAGTGTAATGATAATTAACTAGTTAATACCAATACAAAAATAGCAAACACTGCGTATGATCAGAAACCGAGGGGAGGAAGACATAACAACTGAAGAGATACAAGAGAATAGAAAGAATAAAATCTATTGAGCTTCCCAGAACAGGAAAATAAACAGAAAACACAAAGTTCATCTAGGTGTGCACAAAAGTATTACGTATGGTTGCTCATACTAAAGGAATAAAAAAATGGAAAAAAGGAGAGAGAAAGAAAGAAGAGAAAGAGAGCACTGAAAATACTGAATGCATTGTATTTGCACTTCCTGATCATTATCATTTATTTTATTGCAGAAGTTGTTAGCAAAAGCAGTCAAAGATAAGGGCTTCATAAAGCTGGGGAGTTTTTATAAACAGATAAAATGGGCCAGGGAAGTCAGAAAATAAGGTAACAAAATAAATCGAGTTCAAAGAGGAAAATATAAATGTGCGCAACCCACTTATCTAGCCAGGCTACAAGGCACTGCAGTATGGGTATTATAAACATGAAGACATTGTGTCTGCAGTAGAATTTAAGACCAGACTTTGAAGGAGTTCTACAATTAAAATGGCATGGAGCTGCTTACAGGAGAAGCTGATCAAGACTGCCAACCCGGGCAGACTGCCAAACACCCCCCCGCTCTGCTACGTCCCTGAGTGAACAGACATTGTTTTCCCTGGAGGCCACTGAATCACAAGAACTAGTGGCGACTGTCATGAGATGAAATGCCGTAGTGAGTGACAAGCCATGCAGATGATCCTAGCAGCAGTTTTGGGAAGACACGTAAGTGATGTCTAAGCCAGAGAGAGATAAGGATAAGGCAGAAAGAAGATTAGTAACTGAGGAAAATGCTAAAAACAGTAAATATGGATCCGGGAGTTAGAATGGGAAAGAAGGTGCTCAGCTAGACAAATAAAAGAACTGAAGAAGAGAACGATCTGAAATGAAACAAGCAAAGTCATGAAGATGCTTCAACATGCCAGAGTAGGTTTCAAGCAAGCAGACATTAAGAGGGAGCCTGAGCTTTCATTATGGACCTTTGCAATAGGAGGTTGGTGTAGAGTGTGTGACCATGGAATCAGCAGAGAAGCATGGAAGGGGTGAAGAGCAGGCACAGCTGGCACTGATGATTACGAAGAACTAGTCAAGTGGGAAACAGAAGGGAATGGAGAGAGTTGGTAGTGCCAGCGTGACCTATGAGAAGGGCTGCTGCAAGGAAAGAAAGAGAACTAAAAAAGAAGCAAAAGGAAAAGGTAGGCAGCCAGACTAATTACAAGTTAAGAGGTAGGTGGGAGAAGTGTGTGATATACTGAGACAGGGGAAAGGTGAAAGCAGGTGTGGAGCCTGCAAAGGGAAGAACATACACAAGCTCTAGTGAATTTTTCCAGCATCTGGGTAACACAAAGACAACCAAGGAGGGGGAAAAAATCATTCAGAATGGGTATGACGAGTTATAACAAAGAACAGAGGATCCTAAGTAACTGCCTATGTACTACAAATACCAAATTAGGCATACAGAAAAACAGTACAACATAACAGCCAACATAACACAGAAAAGTAACCGATGGGGAAATAAGCTTGTACATTCATGCACCTGACAGGAAGAAAAAGTCAAGCAAGGAAAGCAATCAACAGAGCAGCACCATGCTTCTCAAACAGCATAGCAGGACTGAGAGAGAACAAGAGTAATTTCCACAGCTGTACAGATATTGCTGAAGTTTGATGAAGATCCTATTATTTTGAATGCATTGGCTGTCCCAAAGACAAAACAGTCGAGATTTGCTCAGTAGTAAGAAATCTGTCTTCCTCTCCTTGTAAACAATGATAGTGGCAAGGGAATCTGTTCCTCTCCTCTCAACAATGATGGTATATGCAAAGCCTCACTTGCATTTTGCTTTCAGAAACAAAACAAAGGAACAAAACAAAGTTATTAATCCTCCCCCCAAAATAAAAGTTAGAAAAGAGATCTCAAGCATCAAACAAACCCCAATGATATTGTGCCCTGTGGAGACACTTCCAGAATATACCTATTTGTGCAAAATACAGGACTTACAACCATTCCTTAATTTAGCCAGAAAAAGCATTTGGAAGCTGGATGAGTACAGGGGAGTTGGGAGGGCCAAGAATAGCTGCATACCATTTTAATCAAAACTGCAAGACATGGGTGCTATTGAGTCTGCCAGAGACAAGAAAAGACAAAGAAAAGGGGAAGGGAATGAGCAGCATCTCAAACACCTTCAGCATTCCTGCACTGTATCAGAATGTTAATTAATACTTATGCTATTGTCTTTCAAGATAGGCAGGCAGCACAAGTTTATGGAAAAGTTAAGTTATTCAGAATTGGAAATTTATAAATACAAATTTTGTAGAAGAAACAGATGATACCATTGACATTCTATTGGCAGTGAAAAACACAAGCAACAATATGAATAAAATACATCAGGAGCAACATAAAACCTCTAACGACTTTAGCAAATCTTGATTATTCAGACCTAGAAAAGTCATCAGTTCCAATATTTTTCTGTATTTAGGAAGGAACTTAACAGTGCAGTCATATTTTCACTGCTGCAGCTTAGAGTTCATAAAAAAAGAATTATATCTGCAAGATGAGACACCTTGCTCTCAAATTCTCAAAGACTTAAGCCAAGCAGATCAGTGGATGTCAGTCGAGGAATTTTGGGGAGAACTTCCAAGGACTAGGAAACTGATACTGTAAAAATGTCCAAAATATCTAGCATAACAACATATTACTTAACCCTGCACTGAGTGTAGGCAAATCATGAACTGCATTATAAGTGATACGCAAAGCACTGACAGGAGGCCAGGGAACATTCTGCTGAGCCTGGAAATTATGGCAGGTTCTCTAAGGATTGTTTTCCTTATTTCTATTGTCATCATCTGTACCGTCAAAATAAAAATTATGCAGCTGTGCTATGCAGTTATTTCATTGTTCAACATTGGAATTTTGGCAACTAAACTACATCCTGGAGATTTTGAGGAACACAGAGCAGCACTTAAACCCTACAATCATTGTATGGTAAAAATCGATTTTGGCACATGAAATCCCCACATTGGTTCAGAATGTGGGGGATAATGAGAAAGGTTTCTAGAAGAGGTGCTGTAAGGCAGCTTCCAGCGTACTTCTTGCAGGTGCCAAAGGAAGGCACGAAGTAGTCCAAGAAGACTACCTTACAGTAACAGATTCCAACACATCTGGGAAGTTTAAATTGATTTTTGATGTCAGACTCCATGGAAAATTGGGGCAGGCTAGTGAAAAGAATACAAACATATATTACACCTTGATTTCAACACCAGGTATTGTTGGCATGCACCAAACATGCCTGTTTCAGAGAGGCAGGCATGTTAGTTCCATGGGCTCTGATTCTAGAACAACTATATTAAAAACAGAACATGAGAAAGACCACCATTTCAAAACTCCATGACCCGGTAAAGCTAAATTTATATCACAGCCTATTATCTGTTCCAGACTTCATCACGGTCTAGGTATTTTCAGGGTAAAATTCCATACACATGCATTTTCCTGTATATTTAAGTTATTAGGATCCCCATAACCAAATTAAACTACATCTACCCTAGAAGCAGTACCTGATATTCTTATACATTTATAAAATGACAAACTCCTGGAAACTAGCTGTGAACTTTGGAGCTCTTTGAGAAAGGATCAAAAGTTGATGCACTATTTCTCTGCTGCTTGCATACCAGGTTCTATAACATGCAGGTAGAGCTTCATATAATCAGAATGTAATTTTAATTTTGAGCATGGTGTTGTGAAACCATTTCTTGGTGACGCTCAAAAGTTGAGATTAGGCAAAGCAGTCAAACTTAATGTCTAATTGACAAAAAAAGTACAATCCCGCACCACGGACAAAACCTTCTAAGAAAAAAAGCACACAAAGTTAATTTTAAAAGCAGGTTCTCAGGTTCTGTTTGACTAAACTTGATCCTAAACTTGCACTTTTAGTTTTCCTGTTAAGGCCTCAATGACAGTAGCAATTTTCAGGCCAAGATAGATACATATGTGGATTTCAGAGCATCTCTGGGGAAAAAACATCTCCAAAAGGCTGTTTTAATAAGACTTAAATACTCTACTGCATAATTAATAGTTAATCGTTTTGAATTTTCATTCATATACATTCCTGAACTTATGACAAATAAAATGTTAGAATCTTCCCTCTGAATCAAAAAACTCCTAGTTTATGCTGCTATCCCAGCATACTTTCCTACTCAAAATATAGTATTGATAACTAGATGTAAATGATTCTACCAAGCTTCTGACTGAAGTTGTTTAGACTTTCAGACATCCTCAGTGGAGTACTTTTCACCTCACCTTGGATATTTAGAAGTTAAGCATCCAGTTTAAACAAGTCAACCAGATTTCTTATCAAGCCAGTGGAGAAAGATGAGCAGCTCCCAAAGGGCAACCCACCCTATCCTCAAGTGTACGTTGATCGGCCAACTCTCCCCTTCCATGCTTCCAGCATTGCTGGAAAGTCAGACCTTACATGGGTTGCTTTATCTTGTTAAAATGGGGGGGAGGGGGGAAGAAGAGGGGAAAAAAAACACACACAAAACCCCTCTCTTCTACAGGATTAGTTTTCTGCATCTTCAGCATTTAAGTGTCTCACAGAAATGTCTTGTGAATGCTGGTGGTGGCACAAAGAACTAAAGAACTACGTCTCCTAGCAGCTGTTAATCTGCTCAATATGTCTTTTTGAACCTGCATTAAGTAACTGGGATATACTGCTCTTTGAAACTCACTACACGAGACAGCTAGGTTAATCTAGATGCCTTACTTTCATAGAGCTAAAGGAAGAGACCCTACAACTGTGATTTCAAAACATTTTTACCTCTAGAAGGGGACAAATATCCACTGTACATTTCCATGGGTCCTACGTTCTTTTGTGCCAAGGCGGCTTGTCTTCAGGCACACAGTATTTTACATTCCCAACACAATACATGGTTTTTCTACCTAGAGAAGCAGCAATAAACTTAAACCATTACGCATGGACTAGTTTCTTGAGAGAGAAAAAGAACCACCCTCCATGACTTCCACGAGATTTAAGAGACAGGCCTGAAAAGGAACCTCTGAGTTTTCAAGTGCAGTAGCTTCCCACTGCAGGTAACTCACCTACTACAGTTCAATTCATAAAATTTTAAGATGAAACTCGATCTTTGTATCAATTTTATGCCCTGTCCTCTCATCTTAGAAATCTGTTCTAGAATCTCACTTGTCTAATTCTGACCATGATTTCTGAGTCCATAGTTAAAAAGTTTCAAATTTTTTGTTCTCCACAAGAAGAATAACTATAATTGAAGTGTATCAAATTAGGTAAGTGCAATAATATAAGATGTGAACATAAATTCTGACTCCTAGATTAAATTTTGAAAAACAAAACATAGCTAGTGTAAGGTAAGATGATATTTTTAATTATCTAAAGTCTTTTAATTGTGAAAGTATCAAGACAGAAAGTTGGGTTCACGTTTACAGAGCTAAATTCTGCTCTCAGTTACACTGATGTGAAGCATGTTATTGATTCTGATGGTGTTACTTCAGATGTTCACCAATGTAACTGAGAGCAAATTATGGTCACTGTATATAAACAGCTCTGGCTAAAAGTAAAACAAAGACTGTATTGTGCTATGCACAGCAGAGCCAATAAATGAATTCAAAAGACACCTAGATGTGTTCCTGGGGGAAAAAAAAAGAAAAAAAAAGAGGGGAGGGGGGAGGGGTCTGAGTGGTCTGGTGGGAAACAGGAAAGTGGGATTAAGATAAATTAAAACAGGTTTGGCATGTTGGGCTTGACCGCCTCTCCTGTTCTTATCATCTCTTTTGCAGTTTTTAGAACATGTATGGTTATAAAGTGAATTATTCTGCACTGAAAAAGCCTTATTCATTTCAGAAGTACAATGCCACCGCAAAATGCAATACACATCATTGTTAAAATGAGCCTATAAGAAGTTAGAGATATTTGAAAAAAGCCTGATGCATCTTTTCAGGATAGCATCCCATTTGCATCCAGAGTTATGAGTAAATTTTTGTATCACATCCCTATCGTGAGATATCAGCTGAAATCACATTCCAGGGAGCCCCAGAGTATACAGTCCTTCTGATCAAAACTGCAGCTTCATCTAAAGGTATAAAAAAATACACTCAAACTTACAATGCCTGCTTTTATATACACACAGTTGCTAAAACACAATATTCAGATCAGCCAGGTTAATATTCAGCTTGCTGAAGAACTCTGGTAGGAAGACAAATAGGAGCAATTTCTAGTACTGACTGAATTCCCCTTACAAACCGATTAAGCAGCTGCCAGTTTGGATAGTATAAATCTATTCACTGTAAGCCACAAGGTGGAGATCTCTGGCAAAGCAGGATCGAAAGGAAGTCTTTTACCCAGCCTAATGTTACTATTAACACTTTGTGCCATTGCATCAAGCCAATTTTTCTGTTTGTTTTTGACGTTTGATAGAAATGTCACTAGTGGAAAAATTAAGTAAAGAGCACTGGTTAGCCACAGAACTGGACACACCTGGCTGCAAACCCACCAAAAGAAACTGACTTCATTAGTACTAGGGACAGCAGAGTAAAATTTATATCTGAAATATGCCTGTACTGGTAGAATTTGCTGAGGCCACAGGCTCTCTGTGTGTTTTTACAGCTGCGTCAAGTTTTGGTTTCTGACTCTTGCCGACATTCAGGAGTGCTGAAGGAGCTCAGGCTAACAGGTCCCAAAACTTTGTAGCTGAGATTTAGATTTCAGCAATTTTAACAACCAGTTTTTGAAATAATACAAAATCCAAATAGAGTCAGAGCTGATGTAAATTAGTAGTTAAAATGCCTTACATTCCATCACTTTCTGCTCCGATTAACCTGTATATTTAAGAGCAGATAGCATATTCTAATAAACCATCGATATCAGTTCAGGAATATAATGTCCATTTTCTGCATCAAGCGTTTTAAATATTGCTAGATATGAAATTGCATTGAAGAACTGCAGTTCTTCCTGTCAACACATTAACCTAATTACTCCAACTAGCAAATTTCACACAGGTGCTGTCACTTGTACAACAATACAGGAAGGGACCAGCCTGAGAGTCCAATATTGACCTTTGATAACCTGCAAGAGACAAAAAGCAGGGAATGGAATTTCCTAATCTCATGGGAGCCATGCAGATGATAACTCAGCACCCAGAAAGTATTCAGCATTTTCCATTCATTTGACTTACTTTCAAGAAAGGTTCAGATTCTGAAATTTGAAATCATCAACAGAGGAACATTAATATATTTTCTCTTCATCTGCTATTGCTATCTTGATGTATTTAACTATCTTCTTTTGGAGGTAGAGTGGATACTGATTGCTTGAAAATAAAAAGCTGTTATACATATTCTTCAATCAGCTCACGAACCCTGTGTCTGAGTATGACAGTGAAGGTAAAGCATTACCTCAACTTCATTTTAATGAAACATTAAGGATAAATATATCAAGATTAATAAGTTGTACCTAATACCTAGGGTAGGTACCCTTTACCTATTTACCACTTACAACTCTTTGTAACTGCTAAAGCTGGTATGTGAATGAGTTCAGTTAGAGGGCATGCATGCCAGGGGGAGAAAAGGAAGCGAGGAGGAGTGAATAAACATGGCAGAAACAGGAAGTGCTCATGCAGGAGCATGGATGGAGCGGTAGATTAGGTCAGGATCGCCAGCAGAGAGCAAGGTAAATAAAGCAATGATTAGGAGCAAACAAACAACTAACATCTTCAAAGATCAATGCATAAGTTACTTTCATCTGAAGTATAATAAATACTACCAGAAAAGACTGAGAAGTTCATCACTCTTGACAAACTAATGTCTGAAAGATGAGAAACCATTAAAAGATGAAAATCACTAAAAGATTATGAAAGCCCTGTGCCTTTGCAAACACTATGGGGAAGAGAACAGTCCTGATTTCCACATTTACAGTCTAGGAGAGTTCATTATGCTTTCGTACACACCCTTAATGCCTGGTCTAGTTAGCAGTTACCTCAAGAGTTCACCTTCTCTCACAAGGAGACTCATTAAAATCAATGGGCCTCTGTGCAGTTGAACTATATTAAATATACACAGAGATGTAACTGTTTGTGGGATCAAGCCCTTAAATGTGTACAGGCTTTGTTTAAGCATCAGCTATTGCCACATAAAAGCTATGGTTAAGACTAGGTCACAGTCAAAAACATATATTGGTAACAAAGTAAAATGCATTATAGAAATCATATTAATACAAACTAAGCATGATAGCCTGGGAAATTTAAATTCAAGGATAAATTGAAAAGGTGTATAACTTGACAAGGTATGAAATGAAGGGCATTCAAACCAACTTAAGATCTCCTTATAGTTGCATTGTACAGTAACCATACAGTTATAACAAGCATGTATTAACATTTGAAGCTCCAGACTGGATAAAAACATATATAAGGACACTTTTTACACTTTGGGGAATTTCTGACAGCAATGGAACAGTTTAGTTTGCAGAACTGGAAAACCTGTGCTTCCCCTTATAAAGTGCTCACAGTCAATTCTATCTTTTTTTTTTTTTAAGCTTACTGAATCATCTCAATATAGTTCAAACTCGCACCATGCTTCACTTTGGAGTTCTGCATATTTGTAAGGGTAGCAAACAGCTTTGCTTCTCTATACTGTCTGCCACTGCTTCAAATCCTACAAGGAAAACTACAGGAAAACATCTGAGGCTAGCTGATATAAGGAAAAAACAGTGTCAAAAGGAACAGAGAAATTATTTCAAAGCTTTTTCTTTTAAATCCTGTGAGAATCTCTGTTCCAAAGTAGCATTCTCTGTATGTACAGACAGAGTCAAAAGACTCCTGAAGAATTTTTTTTAATCAAGAGGAGCACATGTAAGTTCACACCCAGAACAAGGATCTGAGCTGTCTCCAGTTGTTACAGAAACAGGGAACAGCCACTGATGTGACATGGAAGATGTAGGTAAGGACAAAAACATAGAAACACTATTTTGTTCAATCTCTTTCTCTGGTACTTTTCATTCGAAGTTTGACTACTTAGCGGGTTTCTATCTCTTTCTTAGCCAAAACTATGGTAAAAAGGAAGTAAAACCCAAAACCTGAAGACAATGAAACACTGGAAAAAAAAAATTGAAAAATGCAATTCAATACAGGGATTTTAGAATAGCTAGTTAATAATGTGCAATGTTTGCCATTTGCCCTTCAAAATACATTTCTAGAATGGTGCTCAGGTCCTCTACTCAGTGAATTGCTCATGCATAATCTGCAGTCCACAAAAGCATCACAGTCTGAAACCTGCTGCATGAGCTCTTACATCATTCTGTCTCCTAGAATGAAAAACCAATGTAAAAGCCTCTGAGAACAAACCGTACTATTAAGAATGCCCTGTACTACTATTATCTAATTTGTCCAAGCTTACTCACACTGCCTCACAGCATCTGATGAGGGTAGTAGAGTTTCCCCATATATGAGCTTATGAGCTGCCTGTTAACGTAGCAAGAAATTGTAAGATGGCTAAATTTAGATTCAGTCCAAAAGAAGATTAAGAGCATGACCTTAAAAGCAACCTGTAACACAATAAAGCTGAGGAAGTCCATGGCAAATGGGGGGGGGGGGGGTGAGAAGCACCATCATGGATGGAATAACTGAAGTCATACCAGAACCAACACTCTAAGACTGCACACAAAATAAAAGATATAATCAGAGATAAAGCTCTTGAATTACTAATGTGACTTCATACCGAATCCTGACTCACCAGTTAATTCCCTTGTTTGTCACAAGAAAAGAACTCTAGAGCTACCAGGAAATCTTTCCTAGCCCTCTTCTCCCACTAGGAGTGTCCTGGAGATGGGCATCCTCAACTGCACCAGGTCCACTGCCACCACTGTGATACTGGTGTTGTGAAAACTATCACCTACTTCCACTGCTTCTGCAGTGCCTTCTCTGAAGGTTGTCACCAATGCAAGGATGGAGACAGACAGTTATGACTTTAAGGCCCAAAATGACCATTACAGCTAACTAGCATAACCTTGCTCATGGCACAGGCCAAAAAGACCCAACCCTCCTCTTCCTTCAGACTCTCAAATGAACTACCCTTTCCTTACAATGTCTCTTGTGTGATCAAGACTAGATATATTAAGTAGCCAAAGTGAAAACTTAACTAATGATTAATGATTAACTAATGATTATTTACACTCATGTACAAAACTTTGTCCCTTCTCCCTCCTTTTACTAACAGTCCTAGACGCAAAGAAAACTCAAAGCTCTGCTGGAATTACTTAAGTTGTGGTTATACGTTTGGCACCAGTCATGTTTCTCCCTATACCTGCTGCACATTCCCATCCCCTAATACCAACTCTCTTGTAGCAGCATCACTATTTCTGCAATGACTTGGTGAACCCAGATGGAAAATGGATCATTTTCAGTCAAATCAATGCACTGATCCAGATCACGGTACAGTTTCAGAAAAAAACTTCACAGGCTCAATAAAATAGTCAGTCCAGGTATGAATGGTCAAGAGTAAGAGCTACATATACTAGCTTAAGCTAATAAAGAAACACACACACAGCTACCAATTAATTCTTAGGCTTTCTTCTAAGATATACAAAGTTACAAAAGCATCTGAATCATCAAAATAATCAAGATAATCAACACCAAAGATGACTTACCCCCATCACCTTACCACGCTGTTCAACATCCTCCCACATACAATGAACTATATAGCGACACATGTATTTTCCTGCTCGACCCTCCTGCTTCATTCGTACCAGACACATCCTGCAAGAACATAAACACCAGGCAAATCCATAGCTTCTAATTTTCCTTCAAATTTAAACAGTAAATTAAATACTTCAGCTCATTTAAAAGTCCCTTACAGAAAGTGTTTTTGTGATCAGAAAAAAATATACAAAAAAATGCCCTTTTTTCCCCCTTTAACTGTCACAAACTTGTCTATTCTTTATTCAAGAGCTGCACTCACTGGATTTTAGCCAATTCAGCTATGGGAGAATGTCAGTGGACTCTACTGCAGCTGATAATACTGTAATCTAGTTAATCAGTATTCCACATTCTTAAGAACATGTCACCCTTTGGAGCAGGAATGAATGTCTTGTCCTAGGATACAAACCAGCTGTAATTCAGCTTGGTATACTAAAGTGCTGAAAGAGTTTATACCAGTCAAGTTGTGAGAGCTTAAGCAAGTTACAGGCTTTGCCCGAATTTACATTAGCATGTCCTGAATTATTTCAGCTACGGAGTCTTTGGATACATGTCCAACCATTTGGCACACTCCCTCCCTGCAGTACATGCTGGAAGTACTAACAAGTTTGTAAGTGCATTGCGGGATCTTAATGAGAATACCAGGTTGAATTGTTTCACTTTTTTTTTTTTTAAGCATTAAGACACTTGAACTTCATTGCTGTTGTTCAGTATAAAAAAGATAAACAACCACCATTTATTTTGCCTCTTTTACTAGATCTGTAAGCAGCATTAACCAAAATACAGGCTATTCCTTCATTGAGCTAAGACACCAGTCACATCACCAGTCACATGTTCTCTACCTTACTAATCAGCCCTGCTCCTGCATCCTGAGTCAGAAGTGCCTCTCCTGTACCAATGGAGTTATTGTAGACAGCGTGGTGCTCGAACACAGGAGCTGAAAGAAGTTACTGCTCTGCAAAGAGGCATGCTACAGCTGGGAAACTTCCCACATAAAAGCTTTTTCTCATAACTTATGCAAGAGCAAGAGTTTATTGCTGCAGGCCACTTTGAAGCAGTAACATAGTACCAATTGTGAACATACCAGAAGAGTTAAAAGGTAAAAAATGATGTTTATACCTGTTCATTTCTTCAGTGGAAATAAGATCTGTGCCCCTGTAGGCACTAAAAGTATTTGGTGTGTTGTGGATGCCAGCTCAACAGGTAGAATCATAAACACTTGAAAACTGTCAATTGAGCTGATTTGTAGAAGGAAAGAAATAGATCTTTTTGATGGATTTTATCTAGCATACTGATTAGTAAATGAAAGATATTTCTAACTGTCAAAAGAAGCAAATCTTATTCTCAAGGATGAGTCACAGAGACAAAACAAACTGAAGGCACCAAAAATAGCATTAGTTCTACATTCTTGCTTCTCAATAGAGCCATATATTCAGGTCCCATACAAGGGTCATTCATCTCAAACACCAAAATTAAGAGGAGAAAAGCCCTTGGACCAGAATCTGATTTTTAACTAAAAGGCTTCTGAAAACACCACTGACCAAGCGAGAGGCAGTTCTGGAGTACCCGACAAAGTCTAGGTTTTTCTCTGTAATATATTCTGCCTCATTTCTTACTTCTGCTTTCTGCCTGAAGCACGCTGGATGCCTTGGCTCCAAGACAACACCATGCTGAAAGCCTTGGGCACTTTGCAGAAAACCTGACACTTGTTCTAATGCTTGGCAGCAAACTCCAACGAGAAAGATAGCTGGAGAGAGTGATCAGTCCTTGAAAAACTGTGGGCAGACACTTGTTAAACCTTGCAAAACCAGTTGAGAAAGAACCGGAAAGAAAGTCTTGCAAGGAAGGACAAATGAAAAACAGCAACAGCAAAAGAATGGAAGGAAAATGTTGAAGTGCCGGCAGAATGAGTAGCAAGACAGTAGCAAGAAATTAATCTACCTGCATCTTGTTCACAGCAGAAAAAAGCTTTCTGCTAAAATGGTGGTCCAGAACTCAGAAGACAGCTGTCCAGTTACCAGTCTTTCCACAAACCAATGCACAACCAGCTTAAAACTTCTGTGTCTCAGTTTCACCAGTTTTAAAACCTTTGTTCCTCTTGTATATTTATATAATTGAGCTGTATGAAAAAGTTAATTAATAAGTGTGACTGTATCCCAAACTTTTTCTCACTCTTAGCAAGCTGGAGAGAAAAAGACTCAGTTTAGGAGACTAATTCTGGACTGAGAAAAGAATTTTTATACTTTACTTGCTGAATACACAAGCTCAGGGGGGAAGAAAAAAAAATAAAATAAGAGTGGCTTGGCAAGAAACCCTGTGAGCATAAATGCTGGTTCCCATCCAGTCTGTCTTCAGTGGTGGTGTACCAGGAGGAGAAAAGAGTACACAGACCAACAGTTACAATTGGTCACTGATGAGCAGGAATGGAGTAGTGTTCAGAGTAAAACTTGTTACCCTTGAAGCCTAAAAGGCAGCTCTGTGTTTGGATGCACAGTGCTGTCATAGAGCTGTTCTGCAGCACCATGAGACCACGAGTGAGATCATGGAATTCTGCAGTTTATTTGAAAATTTGGTAGTTTGTTACTACACCTGCCGTCTGAGGTTTAAAAGACACAGACTCTTTAAAGACTATAAACCTTCTAACTAGATCAAGTGTGAAACATTTTATCGTTTCACTGCAGAACCTGTTGTGTAATTTATTCAAATACTGACTCATCTTTGTCAAACCACAGAAGTAAAATTATTCCAACCTATCTTTAGAAAGCTGTCTACATGACATCGGTCAGGGTGGATAACTTATGCTGCATTTAAGTTATGCAAGGAGATTATGTTAGAAGAAAATTATACAAAAGGATGCGTGAAAAGGAACAGAAGCACCTATGCCTCCACCCTTGTTAGACAAGCAGCAGCTGTTTCCCACAACAGCCCTCAGCTATAACTGTTTGTGTCAGTATTCCCACCCAGCGCCAACAGACTGGCTTGAACACCGGTAGTACTAATCAATGCTACCCTGTTTGACTCTGCTGTGAGGTGGACTAGTGCTATCAATAAAGGATGATGCATTCTGTCTCTAAAGGCAAAGTCTACTCAGAGCTTCTTGCTATTCCCTGGACCTAGCCACTCATTCCTGCTTCTTCAGTTGTCCTAGCGCAACTACTTCTTGGGCTATACTATACTAAATCAGAGAAATGACTCTAGCTTAACAATAAAAGTATCAACAACAATTGTAGAAGGTTGTTGTTTTATTCTGTTTAACCTAGATCATGCATGAATGGGCAGGAACTTGGGGACAGGAGGAGGATGCTCCTGAATTGACTTTGCCACCAGCTGTATGTTGTGATATACACTTTTATGAATAATGGTAGCTGAGAATAACAGTAAGGAGCAGAATCCTAAACTCTTCCTAAATGGGTTTGCATGTTACCCTGTGCTTCAGCCTAGCAAGTTCACTAACTATTGTATTTACAGCCATGTACACATCTCTGCTGGGGCACAAGCTAACAGATCTGAGCCTGGCTATATAGTCTTCCTTTCTCCTGGTGCCAGCACTTAGATCATCTAGTCCATTTTCTCACCTCCAGGCAGGATCAACTAAATGCTGAAGCCATTCCAGATAAACTTGTTCCTACCCCCCCCCCCCCCCCCACAGGACTCTATTTCTCCCTGTTCTCTGCACTGCGAATAATAGAGAAATCATTTCCTTTCTTTTGAAATAGTGTATCTCAAAATGATACAGCACCCTCAGTCTCCTCTATGGAAATCTGGTAAGTCTTTTCCTGCAGGAACTGTTTTCTATGTACCTGATGGTTCTTGTTCTCCTCTGGACTCTCTCTGATAAACACTTTCTCAAATGCAATTTTCTTTATCAGAAGCAATATTCAGCTGAAGTTTTACCATAGATCTTGGAGCCCGTCAGAACAGGAGTTTTGTAGTATCACTCTACTTTGATCCTAAATGCTTCAGGGATGGGACCATGCTTGGTGAAAATATGAAGGGAGCTCTAGATATCTACATGATACAACCTGCGTTCTTACATTGAGACACTTCTTGGTACAGCCACTAAAGTCACCACTTAGGCAGTTTCATAACAGGTCTAGACACAGCGAATAATCCATTTAGACTGCCTCTGCACGGGAAAAGACAAATCCAAAAGTTGAGACGAACAGCTTGAGAGTTCCTAAAAAGAGGGAGTCCTCCTGATATCAGAAATGCAAAGCAACAGAAATGGCCCATAAAAGCATGACAGTAAGGAAGAATATTGATAAAATGACTTCTAGCTTAAGTAGAATTTTAGCACTGAATGGGAAGGAACTGGGATGTATCTGAAGGAACGTTATCTTTAAAGATATTGGCGTAAGGGGCAGGCTAAACATGAGAGCCTGAATTCCCTGCCCCTTTCCTTCTAGATACAGGGAAGAAAACTGTAATCACAGACAGGAAGGGGAGACAAGAGCCAAAGATTCAAACAGAGGACCCACTGGAATCCATAACACAAGGAGGTATGTTCCGACAAGCACCTTAAGTCTATAAAAGGTGGGATATAAGAACACAGAAACACAGTTGACTGGAGCATGATGGGCAATGACAGCAGCAAGGGTTTTTACCAAACTAAGAGAAAATCTCATCTTCTCCAGGTCCAAGAGATATCCTAAGACACTTGAAACTAAAACTTCAAAGGAGCAAGTAAGCCAGAAAGAGATCGAGACTGCTTTGCAGGGGAAAATTGGAACATTTTAAAAGACAGCGATCCACAATCTACACTGCGAGATGGCTGGCTGCCAGATCAGGGAAGGTTTCTGCCTCCGAGACAAAAGGTTCAGCAGGAAAAACACAGGCCTTGGAGCCTTCAGACAGAGAGAAGACAGCCCTGACTATGCCAGAGCTAGCAGGATCGCTAATGCTCTTTTCCCATTTTACCCAGATCAAGACTGATTAAAAGAAGAGAATCAGAGAGAAAGCATGTAGCAGTACACCTGACTGTGAATGCAGAAGTATCCCACGGCAGGATCCTGGTCACTGAGCTTAGTCACAAGCAAAACCTGTAGCACCCAGTAAGTGAGCAAGCCTATCAGGGCTTCCCCCTGTCCTGGGACATCAAACTGGATCTCCCATCTGCAGTCCAGAATGACAGCCCTCCTTAGGTCAAGCTGCCAGGAACATGGAGAAACCAGGCATATAAACCTCAGAAAAACTAACCTTCTGTGCTACCCTCCATGTTCAAATTTTCTTTGCTGCCCAACAAAGCAGAGGAATTTGGTTCCTTCCTATTTGTGTAGTCTATTGCTGTCAACCTGTCCATCATAACTTAAAACATGACAGTACTTCAGTTTCCCTCGTTATCTGTCTCCTTGGCTCATGGAGAGGCAACTCTTGGCCTTCTCTAATACAGCTATGATCTTAGCAGTTTTGTGTCTATCCCATGCTAGATATAATAGTTCCCTTGTTTATTTTTAAGACTCTCATGAAAGACAGCATCAAAGTCAAGATATATAACCTTCTATCACAAGGTAAGTTTTCCTGTCAAGTAAAAATCAAAATCATTAGGAAAAAAAAAAAAAGCATAGTCTTTGCAGATTTATGTTACCCCTCTGTCTTCCCTCAGGTATTTACAAATGGTTTGGTTTTGAATATTTATTTCAGTAGTTTTTCAGATATTGAAATGAATGATTAGTTTATCAATTCAGACTTTTAAAGCCTTTTTTCTCCCCCACAAGAAACAGTGAGAAAAAGAAACAGCAAGTCTCAAGGGTTTTTCATTAATTGGTTAGTTGATTCAATTGATCCCATTAGCTGATTCCAATTTCAAGGCTTCTACTAATTTATTCATTCTTCAGTGAAATAAGCTGCCCCATCTTTCAATATACTGAGGAGATGGGAAGTTAAAAGAAAAGAAAGGAAAAAACAGGCAAGGAAGTAAGGGGCCATTGTTTAAGTGCAGATATTTCAATTCAAACTTCCTTTTAGCCTTTGGACAGCTGAAAGCAAATCTATGGACTTTAGTTTCCTGAAAGATCTGGCACTTAAAAAAACCCACAAACCTGTACTCCCTTGTGCATCCCTCTGACCTTTACAAGTATGTAACATTAGATGAAAACCTGATTTTTTTGGCTACTAATTTTACAAATGAAAAAGGAAAAAAACCTGCTTAAGGTGTTAAATATTTTTACATGCAACCAAGCTGGCATTCACCAACCCATATGTACATTTCAGAGGTGCAAGCATAAATGTCAGTGCTATAATTTGTTAAATGCTTCTGACGAGCAGCAACTTAAATCACCACAAATTCTCACAATTTAAACCACTTCTACGTAAATTTAAACTTTTCCTAAAACAGCTATATATAATTTTTCCATCCAGGCTGAGCAAGGCTTTTGGAAAACTCATGGCAAAGACCATTTCATTACTTTGGAATTTAAAGATTTAAAAGATTTTAGCTTCTTTTTGCTCTTTAACACAAAACAGCTAAAATTTAAAAGTTAACAAATTAAATACAACCACTGTTATCAATAACCATGGAGCCCACTTTTTCACACAGTAAGGTGCATTTCATTCTGAAAACAATTATATTACTATTTTAATTTTCACTTACCAGACATGAAGCTGGGCTACTAGAAACCATGAATTCAAAGTATCAGGCATATGGCATCCTTGGGGAGAGGGGAAGGGAAAAACAGTAAAAAACAAAACTAAACATTAATATGAATTTCACCACTTTTTGCACCTACCAGAAATTCACTAAACTAAAACTTAAATACATTTTAGAAATTTAATTTCTTGCCTCAAACTGTAAATACCTATCAGAAGCAAATAGCTTTCACTGTCACACATATACTTAAACTCTTGAACATGCAGCCACAGGACACTGTAGATTTCAAAAGAATACATATGTTTAGAATTCATTAGGACAAAATTTACAGAGAATAAAATCCACAGTGGAAAATTAAACACAAATATGTGGCTCTGGAAGTCCCAAAGCGGTAAAGAATAATAGGGAAATATCAGTGGATGCTTTGCCCGATTCTTACACCCTCCTTTAGCATGTGCTGTTGCCTACTGCCAAAGACAGGATACTGTGCTAGATGGATCTTTGGTCTAACCCAGCTGTTCTGATTTACTACATAACTGTATAACCCATGACACCATCAGCCTACACAGCCTCTAGCCATTCTGTGTTAGGATTAAAGCAACTGATCAACCAGAGTAACAATTACTATTACCAGATTTAGTTCTGCTACTATAGCCACTGGGTTTCCAAGAGATGGGCTGTCCACATGCATGTTCACACTATGAATGGGCACGTGCCATTAGGATGTGCGCCTGGAGACTTATGCTATCTGCCACAGAAACCATACTCCTCTTCCTCACACTTGAAAAGCATGGATCTATGGGCTGTGTGCACTGTAAGTCCTGCTGCTCCTCTCAACCTTACAGCTTCCTCTACATCTCTCTTCTGAAGAAGTCTTAAGAGCAATATTCAATGTGAAGGATCCAGATCTGACACAGTTACCTTGGCCCGTCCAGCACCTGGCCTCATCTTCTGAACTATTCAAGCCTAGCTGTAAGAAGGCCAGAAAGTGAGTCTCCACTAAGATCTGTCCCAAGGAAGTCAACCTTATCTTTTTTGTATTTGAACGTACTCCTTCCTGACTCCTGTACTTCCTGGCTCCCAAGTATCACCAAGGAGATTCAACTGGATCATGAAGCAACGTTTTCATAGCCTTTCTTCATACACACCAAGCATGGTCAGACAACCACCATAAAAAAACAAATAAATCATTAGTATTCCTCTCTCCTCAGAGAGATGATTCTATGAGTGCACAAGAGTTGCTTCAGCATCAATGCCCATACATTATCTATGCCACCTCTAAGGCAGTATGAAGACACTAACATTCTATATTTGGAGATTAATCACAAGTTTTTCCCCCACCCCTCTCCACATTTAGCTCTTTCATTCTTACAAGAAATAGTCCACGTGCCTAGGAACAACTCTACTTTCACCTAAAGGCATGCCATGGGCAACCTCCCTAACCAGGGTAAAAGTACAGAGTGCTTGCATTTAACCAAACCATTTCATTGAGTGAGAGTTCCACAGGCAAGATCCAGGGTGAAATACAGCTCAACAGACAGATGTTTCTGAAGTAAAAGCCATTATCTATCAGTCTTCTAAAACAAAAAATCATTCTTTATTGGAAAGCAAAGCTCATGCTTCTACTATTTGAGATACTAAAGATTTTTAAAGACCTACGCAATACCCAGGAGGAAAGAACTTTTTCTCTAACTTCCCAAATGTTGCACTTCTATTTTTGTAATTCATTTAACTTCCACATTAAGACTGACTACATCCTAAATTCAAAGGCGGAATGGCTACATTAAAAGTGGAGACACAACAACACAATGCATGTAACCAGGCGGAAGCACCTGTCTAGCAGGGATTCTGTCAGTATTCAACCCCCAGAGTGACAAGGGAGAGTTGAAACAGAGAAGAGGGCTACAATGAATCATGCAGCAAAGACTTTGAGCTGAAGACTGAGCCTGGCAGGGACAGGACTCCTTCTCCTAGACAACATATTTCACTTACTCTGTAACAGGCTTGAATAACAGTCAAAGTAGAGGACAGCAGCGGATGACAGTATGAGTGAGATAATAAGCAAGAACCTGACAGAGAAGGACAGAGACTTCAGTATACAAAGGGGGATAAAGAGATCCTAAATGCACCCTTAAGTCCTAAAACAGCGACCCATACATTCTGCCCTGAAAATAACAAGGCAAAAATATCTGAGTCAGATCTCAGAAAAGCTTATAGCAGTACATGGGGAAACACAGCAGCTTCCGCACTTCACTGTTTCCAGAGACTTACTACATTAAGTCTTCTACAGAGAGTCTAAGGAGTCATTAGAACCCAAGGCATTCCACAAAGGAGAAACTGCATCATCCATACTGTGCCATGCTCAGGTCACCCAAGGAAGAGAAAAAAAACAAGATTCAAGTTCTTTTACACTTACTAAGCGGTATTCCACAAAGAAATAACAATGTTTTCTGTGTTTTTTTGACTTTCTGTTGACAAATCCTGATCCTGCTTTCTGTTGAGGCCTTTCCAAAATGATAGGGATAGATTCATACAGAAGGATTACAATGGGTTCAAACTCTTGAAAACTGCAGTAATCAGATCTTACAGCAAATGCTCAATAAACTCATTGGCCATGCTGTGAAAAAACAATCAGCTGCTATTGACTGTCCTGTTTGTAATACAAAAAGCACCACTAACTCCCACAGAGTTCTCCCCTCTTGAGTTCCTAAATGGCCACCAATCCAGGTTGATCTCAGGCCTGATAAGAGAGAAGAGAGAAGAACAGTCCAAAACATGAAAGATTATGTAACACACATCAGGATAAGACTAAGAACACAGCAAGACTGGCCAAAAAGGCCTGCAAAGAAGCCAGCTTGATCAGCAGGATTATGTAATGCGAGGACTCACCTAAGAACTTCTCAAAGCCTTGAATAAGGGCCCTGCTACTGCTTCCCTCATATGAATCAAAATCACTGGTCCGCTAGCAAGGGCCCAAGTGGAAAGGATGAGGCTGGCAGATTATCTAGAGCACCGGCCCATAATGCAGAAGAAAGATTTGTCACACAAACGCATTAAAACCTTGGCTGAATACACAGCATTCACCATCACATACATGCCTGAAAAATCTCTACATGGGACCACAAAGCTCATCCTATTCCCAGAAAGTTACACTTGTTTCTCAGAGATTACGACAAAAGATCTAAGCAGTTCAGCAAGTAGGTTCCTACACAGATAAATTTTCTGCTGTAACTTAAAGGATAACCTACTTATTCCAGCATGAAACACAGACTCAACCCACAATATGATTTAAGAAGTCCCGTGACGGATGCTGTGGAATTTAAAGAATACCATTGAGAAGGAAGTAATGGACATACTAGATCTGGACTTATTCCAGGGATCAGTAACTAAAAGGCAAAGTCCTGCTTTGTATTCAGGTCAGGCACCTAAGCATCTGCTTGCCCCTTTCACTGAATTACTAGCATAGCTCAGCAAGACATGCAAAATAACAACCAAGACCTCTCAAAAGAGAATAGTCCACAGCCACTTCCCTGAAGGAGGCTGTCTTCATGACAGCACTTGACCCACACATCAATTTAACAGTTTATTTTTTAAGCTGAATAGGCACATGGTCATGCAGAAATTAAAGACTTCATCTTGAGGCCCTATGCCTGATTCAGTGACTCATATCTGTGGACTGAACTTATTTTTACCAAAGACTACAGCTATTAGCCATCCTATGGTCACAAAGAGATATCTCATAGCTAAGTCAGACAAACAGGCAACTAAGCATCATGATATATCAGGCTGTAACAGGTCATCAGCTTTCCTGATAACAGGCTTCACAAACTACCACAAGGAAAATGGTACGAACAGAGCCCAGTGACAAAGCTTCAAGTCCTCAAACAAAAAGCTTGCCTTTAGAAATCAGCTTTTTATAAGAAATGCACTTCTAAAACTGTGGGGTTTGGAATGCCTTATTCCAGACTAACAGTGGAGAAAGGTCCATCCTGTAATTAAGTACACTTAGATACAGAAAAATGTCAGATAGCAAAGCTAGCTATGAATTAACTGTGATATCAGCTGGGGAATAAATTTATTCCACCTACAGAATACATCCTGTTTAGATGTCTGTATCTGATGAGAGACATGAATGCCAGGATTACGAGGACATACCTCTTCCTCCAGTCATATTCTGAATTTAAAATTCATCAGGTATGGGAAGCAAATGTGAACAAAGACTTTCTTTTGTGATAGATCATCTTTGCAACTACCGTGCAAGGAAGGATGCAATGGGACAATATCCCTGCACCCTGGACAAAAAAAAAAAAAAAAAAAAAAAAAAAAAGGCATGCTATGTCAAGGTTCAACTCTTAAAGCATGACTGACAGAGATAGCAGCAGGTGTCTTATAAGATGCTGATGGGCTAAGGAAGGCAGAAGGATCCAGAGAGCTGTAGGTAAACTCCAGCCCTCTCGAGTTGCCTGGCAGCTCCACTAGGAGCTATCTGAAATGCTTGTTTTGATAGGACAGGCTCTTTGCCACTGCAACAGCATGACAATGTAGCAATTAACAGCTCAAGACAAATTCAAGTCACCCTACACTCCATGTCCACCAGACAAACTCTTCAGCTCAGCTCTCAGTATCACCTAACTGATCCTAAAAGCTCTCCTGGTCTTTCAGGTATAAGGTAAGCATGAAGTACTTTCCTCACAAAGAGTTACTTCCTTCATTTTGTTAAAACTACCCAAGCCCCACAAGCTTTGTGCACAGAAGTCTGGCACCAGTAATGTTGCTGTTCCCTTTGCTACTTCTCTGTTCTCCTTCTTTATACAGGTAACAGCTGAAGCCCTCAAATGGCTCCCCTTTTCTTGTAAGCAGCACAACATAGACATTTGGGATGTAAGTTCTAAAACAGAGTTCCCAAGGTTTTATCTGTGCGTGATCATAAAACAAAGGAACAACAGAATAGCAGGCACAATAAAAAAAACAGCAGAATAATACCGGAGAGCCACAATTCAAACGTCTTTGTATGCTACAGAGGCTTCATGATCTGCACAGCCATGGTCCATATTTTGTGAACTGCTGCTCCAAGGCATAACAGAGAAGGGAGGTTCACAGGGCTCATATTGTATTGAGGGGTTCTCTTACAAGTTCACTAAGCACCAGCAGAGAGGCACTGAGATAGCAGGATACTCTATGACATACGAAATGCTCTCATCATTGTCCTCATCCTCAACAACACGTTATCCAACCTTTATACCCTATGTCACCTGTATCAGAGAACTACCTACCTCACAACATCCACATACCAATCCAAGTTCCGTAAGGTCAAGTCTCAGTTATTATTCATATTACAAATTAACCACATCACAAAAGCATGTCCAGGAACACTGAAGATGGCTCTGTGAAAAACCAGTTCTGATCACACGGGGTTAATTAGTCCACAAATAGCTTTGCACATGCATGGATGTACTGTTTCCAATGCCAGCTCAGTAGGTTAACAACTTTTACGAACTGCAAAGAAAAAGCTAATAAGCTCTCCAGAGACCTGAGCTGACTCTGTGCAGAATTTACTTGGATATCTCAACACCATGCAACTAGAGCCAGAAGTGCTAGGGGAAGCAATGCATAAATATACTAGTAGGTCCACCCACAGTCAGCTTTGGCTCAGGTAGGTCTGAGCTGGGTCCCATGCAGGAACCTTACTGCACCAACAGATTCAGGCACACCTATGCTTGCTGCATCACCTAGGGACAAAGTTAAGAGGTAGTTGTTTCCTGTTCCTGCTAGTTCCCCAGGCTGCTCCTCTGGTAATAAGCCGTAATCCTTGCTTAAATTTGGCCCATCTTTATTTGAAAAAGGACCGATTTAGAAAGGAAAATCCTGCTCCCGACTGAACTAGTTTGATGAAGACGTGGTGAACTGAACTAAAAGCTGGATATCTTGCTTCATGTCTTGTTCCTCTCTCTTAAGCGTGTACTACCCCACCACTGCCGCCCATCAGATGCTTCTCTCTGCCACTTTAATTCACTAACACAGCAAAACAGTAAGCCAGCACAAAAAAAGGCAGTTTTCCTTCAGTGAGCTGAACAGTTTACAGGACATAACAATTACCTAGTCCAGGACACAGGCAGAGAGTCTGTGTGGAGCAGAGGAGGGAAGATGAAGCAGTGAGCCCTTTCCCTTTGGCCACTATTTCAACTCAGCTGCCTGTGGAACCACAGCCTAAATCTTCTTAATTGGCAAAACCAATGTAAAAGGTTCTTGCCCACCTCACCCAGTCTGTCTTTTAGGGGGACTATTTTTAACATGAATCACATGCCTGTTAGGGTTTAGAGCCAATCCCAAAACCAGCTGCAGCTGTAAGTAGATAGAAGTAACAGAAACCTTTTACATCTGTTTTTCTATCAGAGCAACGCTTTCTTTGGAACCACAGCCCTAGACCTCAAAACCACAGGCATTCTCAGAACACCAGTGGGTGCCATCAAGCACTCTGTCAATCTCAACAACAAAAAAACCCTATCTCGTTCCCTTATGTAACAACACTCTCAAGTGAACCTTCCCTGAGAACCTCCCCAGGGAATAGGCTTCCCTGGCTGCAAATTCAGAGCTGGACTGGCTACAACTTGTGCTGCGGAGGGATGAACAACAGGAGCAATCAGGACACTCCTTGAGAGAGCAGAGAAACTTGAGGGAAAGGCCACTTGCCGTTTGTGATATGTTTAAAGAGAGGGGGAGCTCTGGGAACTTTCTTATTTAAAATGGTAAGACAATACCAAGAATACAATTGAACTCATTTTACTCAGAACTGAACCTGAAAGCCTGTGCCAAATAAAGAAATTTCAAAACACAGCTGAGAAAATGATATATTTTTTTAATTTTCATCTAGAGCAATATTTATATATCTTTTTACAATTACTGATAATCAGAGATAGTGAAACCCAGTTAGAAATAGCAAAACCTTTCTTTGAGAGGCAAAAACAACAAACAGAAGAGAACTTAGCTGAGAAAGTCTGAGAGGGCACACAGCTGGAAAGAGGTGTGTGCACAGGAAAAATTAGGTTCTAATTTTCTGATCACTAATGATGAATCCTACTGCTTACACAGTTCTCTCAACTCCTGCAACTACTGAAACCACAAAACAGTTTTGGAAAACCTTCTGGAAACCTTTGGAAAACCTTGCAGCAGCAGCAACACCATGTACCAAACCACCCTCATTGAGCTCTGCACTAGATGAACACAAAGATACACCTTCAAGCTAATCTCTCAAGAGGAGGTGGCAACAACTTCCACCTGTGCTAGTGCATTTTAAGACCATAAGAAAGCATTTGGTGACTCAGGAAGTCAGATGACAGGCCAAATCCAGGCAACGGGTTTACTACCAGCTGGGTCACACTGACATAGAAAATTAGGAATTCACATAAGAATGAAATCATTACTGAAGCTTATGTAATGATACTAATAAAGCAACAGATTTTTTGGCTGACAGTTTAAGAACTGTGAGCTACATGGAAAAGTCACAGAATAGTCAAGGCTGGAAGGTACCTCCGGAGATCATCTAGTCCAAAACCCCTGCTCAAGCACAGTCACCTACAGCACCTTGCCCAGGACCCTGTCCAGACAGCTTTTGAGTATCTCCAAGGATGGAGACTCCACAGCCTCTCTGGGCAACCTCTTCCAGTGCTCTGTCACCCTCACAGCAAAGAAGTTTTTCCTCATATTCAGGCGGAATTTCCCATGTTTCAGTTTGTGCCCATTGACTCTCATCCTGTCACTGGGCACCACTGAGAAGAGTCTGGCCCCATCCTCCTTAAAACACCCTCCCTTCAGATATTTATACACATTGATAAGATCCCCCCTCAGCCTTCTCTTCTCCAGGCTGAAGAGTCCCAGCTCTCTCAGCCTTTCCTCATATGAGAGATGCTCCAGTCCCTTCATCATCTTAGTGGCCCTGTGCTGGACTTGCTCCAGTAGCTCCATGTCTCTCTTCTATTGGGGAGTCCAGAACTGGATGCAGTACTCCAGGTGTGGCCTCACCAGGGCTGAGTAGAGGGGAAGGATCAACTCCCTTGACCTGCTGGCAATGCTCTTCCTAATGCAACCCAGGATACCACTGGCCTTCTTGGCCACAAGGGCACATTGCTGCCTCATGCTTAACTTGGTGGCCACCAGCACTCCCAGGTCCTTCTCCACAGAGCTGCTCTCCAGCAGGTCAGCACCCAGCGTGTCCTGGTGCATGGGGTTATTCTTCCCCACATGCAGGACTCTGCACTTGCCTTTGCTGAACTTCATGAGGTTCCTCTCTGCCCATCTCTCCAGCCTGTTGAGGTCGATCTGAATGGCAGCACAGCCCTCTGCGGTATCAGCCACTCCTCCCAGTTTTGTATCATCAGCAAACTTGCTGAGGGTGCACTCTGTCCCTTTATCCAGGTCATTGAGGAAGAAGTTGAAAATAAGACTGGACCCAGTCCTGACCCCTGGGGGACACCGCTAGCTACAGGCCTCCACCTAGCCTTTGCGCCACTGATCACAACCCTCTGAGCTCTGCCATTCAGCCACTTCTCAATCCACTCACTGTCTGCTCATCTAGCCTGTACTTCCTCAGCTTGCCTATGGGGATGTTATGGGAGACAGTGTCGAAAGCCCTCCTGAAGTCAAGGTAGACAACATCCACTGCTCTCCCCTCATCTACCCAGGCAGTCATTCCATCATAGAAGGCTCTCAGGTTGTTTAAGCATGATTTTCCCTTTGTGAATCCATGCTGACTACTCCCAATCATCTTCTTTTCTTTCATATGCTTGTAAATGGTGTCCAGGATTAACTGCTCCATCATCTTCCCAGAGATCGAGGAGAGGCCAAGTGGTCTGTAGTTCCCTGGGTTCTCCTTCTTGCCCTTTCTGAAGGCTAGAGACACATTTGCTTCCTTCCAGTCCTCAGGCACCTCTCCTGATCACCATGACCTTTCAAAGATGATTGAGAGTGGTCTAGCAATGACATCAGCCAGCTCCCTCAGCATTTGTGGGTGTATCCAGTGTGTCTAGTTTGCTTAAGCGATCCCTAACTCAATCCTCCTCCACCACCAAGGGAAATTCTTCCTTTCTCCAGACCTTCTCCCTGGTCTCCAGTACCTGGAATTCCTGAGGGCCGGTCTTACCAGTAAAGACTGAGGCAAAGAAGGCATTCAGTATCCAAATTCAGTCATCCAAATTCAAGTCAATATTATTCCTACATACTTGGAGGAGGGACTTCTGTGTCTTGGTTCTAGTCATACTCTCTATCCAGTTCTAGCCAACTCTATCACAGACATAAGGAAAAGAGACAGGTAGGACCCTGAGATCTAGCTGATCATATATCATCAAAAAAATTGCAGGCCTATGGAGGGGCATGGTTCTCATATACCTGCATCCACATCCTGGTTATATGGGACCTTCTCACAACTAAGCATGGGACTGGATAGGACACATAGACCATCTGATCACAAGGAAAAGGGAACATGCACACCTGGATTCTCAGTCAGTGCCACCCTTAGCAATAAAAAAGGCAATATTCTTCACTTTCCGGAATATTCTGGGTTCTGCTTATCCCACACTTGTTCTTGTTCTCCATTGTAAGAGACAAAGTGCAACAATTCCAGATTTCAGAGTCTGCCCTTGCACCCTTGCCACTGTTGGAGCTTAAGAGAATGGTGCAGTATAATCGGCTCCTACTTTACCATGCACTGTTAGGGTCTAGCCACTCTTGCTTCTGTCATATTTATTGGTATAAATATATCTGAAATATATCCAAATTCTAACACCACCAGATCTGTAACTTACTGTTAAAAAATTCCTCATAGTCTGTTTTCTCCACACAGCACGTGTACATGCGCAGAGCTGCCACCTTAATTTTCTAGAAAAAGAGAAAACACAATAATTAGAGTATTCATCATGAGACCTACTGAATGCTACTGTTTTTGTTAAATACATACATATACAGTCTTCTTCTGAGAAGACTTCTCCTAAAAAATCACAATCATTTGAGATTTTTAAGAACACATTAAACTAATATCTCCCAGGAATGACAGAAGTATAATTGATCTTGCCTTGAGGCAATAAACTGACTAAATGGCTTCTAGAATTCCCTTCAAAAACTATTTTAATACAATACTTGTTTATATGAGAATAATTGAAATGGCTTTCCTTAATAAGATTGCAAAGAAACCCATTCACAGTCCCTGGTTTCCTCCAATAACTTTAACTGTTGATGCATACAACTCAAAATGTCTTGTATAATGTAATTTTCAAACATTAAAAAAGTGATGTGCCAGTCACCTAAAAATCTTTTTCGCTGCAAGAATGAAAATTGACCAACTAAGCTTCACAAGTTAGAAAGGAATCCCAAATGATGTATCACACAATATGTAAGATCCTTTTGCACTTCTAATTTTTTTCTTGGTCTGCCATTGCATGAAACACCTTCAGAGCATCATCTGTAGCTGAGACATGTGCTGAAGTTTCAAAGAGCACAATAACTGATAGCAGAGATCAGCAAGAACTGCCAGCTATTCCCCTCCACTGATATCAAGGAGGGAAGTTGAAAACTTGAAAACTCCAGAGCCAACTCCCCTACCAGAGAAGGGCCAGGTGAGAAGGAGGCAGCATGGTTGCTGGTTTTTTGTTTGTTTAAGCAGTATCTACTAGGAATCATCTTAGGGCTCACTACACTGCAGAGCTGAGCACATGGCTAGCACCCACACAGCATGCTTTTAGAATGGCAATTCAAAGTACTAAAATATTATTTACACCTTCTCCAACCAAAAGGAAGGTAAGGAAACTGCAGCTTTTCTCCTACTATGGAAACACACGAACTGTTGTTTTTCTTATTCAATAGTCAAGGTCTTCTGTCATAAATAATGGATTAGAAGCTTTCTCAATAATCAATTATACATACAAAATCCTTACAATAAAATAATTTACACTACTTATTGGAGTTCTGAAGATTTCCACTTTAAAGGAAACACTGTCTGGCCTGTGAGTAGAGTATCTTTCCAGGGAAATTCATTGCCCCAGACCAGGCATTACTAGATATTAAAATCATACTGTAAAGAACAGTCCCTGCCACGCAGCCCTTAAATAAGGCAGGTAACACAGAGAAAGAACTGATGAAATTTAAGCATTGAGGTTTTGAAGTGCAGAAGAGGTAAGCAGATAGAGAAAGAAAAATAAGAAAAAAGAGAAATAGTAAGAAAATTCCCTAAGATCTCAGAGAGCACTGGCAAGGCCAAAAATGAACTCAGGTCTCCTGGGCCTTAATCATAAAATAATTCTCTCCAAACCCAAGTCCCCTAGCCAAAAGCAGGCAGTAAAGCATAGCAATTAAGGAGAACTTGGAATCAACACTTAAAGCTAACAAGAATCTTTATTACAACAATACATACACAAATGCGTGAAAGAAGCAGCACTCTCTCACAAGCCTTAGCATCACCTGATTAAAAGCAACTAACAAATCAAAATACCTCACCCTCTTAAGTGCAAGTTATCTTTCCTTTATATTTACTTTCTGACAGGAGAAGATGTAATCAGCAACAGTTTCAGATCAGTCTTTGAGAAGCTCTACTCTGTCTTGCAGACTTTCAAAGCACCTTATAGAGTTTTAATTTCTGCACAGTTGTGCTCAGTCCTCCTAGTTATACTGTCTTCTCCACTGACTCCTTTATACTGAGTCCCTAGTTCAGAGCTAAGAAGTTTTGAATCCCATCTCTTTTCAACTGAAGGTGTCTCTTACAGAACTCCTCTTGTTTAGTCACTGTTAACAACTGCTTTATGAAAGGACTATTTAGAAAATTCCCAAGAGGAAAACCTATTTGTGACTTGGCCCTGGTCAGCTTACTATTGAAAAGCGACTCTTAACAGCAATGATAACATACCTCACTACTGTCTGCATGGGACCCCCTCCTGTCACAGAAATACAGAAGGCTAAGAGGTCCAGAGATGGGCAACGAAAATCAGAAACATGAAATAGCCTCAGTAACAGAAACAAGTTAGACTAGGTCTCTTTAGTTCAGAAAAAGTCAGCTATTATAGGATATAAGAGTCTATAAAATTGTGAGTGGAAGGGAGAATGTGAACAAACACTCAAAAGGCAGAATAATCAGCAATTTTTTTAATACAAAATTAGCAGAAGTTCTTCCCACAATGGGCATGTAAGCTATGGAACTGCCACATAAAGAATGCTATGGATGCTGTAAGTTTAAAGAGTCCAAAGGGCAAGTGGACAAATTTATAGAAGAAAAACCCATCAATTGATATTACAGAAATTCCCTGGTTCAGGAAGTCCCAAAACAGACAATTGTTGTAGGCTGGAGGAATGCATGAGAAAAATTTCTTTATATGTCTTCCCCATAATTAAATTCTTTCCAGATAACTGCTATTGGTCATTACCAGAGACACAATGCTGGTCTATATGGATCTTTGCTTTGAGATAATAATGTTGTTATTGTGTTCTCTGATGCACAAATACAGGCATACCTCGGAGATACTGTGGGTTTGGTTCCAGACCACCGCAATAAAGCAAGTCAGACAAATTTTTTGGTTTCCCAGTGCATATAAAAGTTATGTTTACACTATACTGTAGTCTATTAAGTGTGCAATAGCATTATGGCTAAAAAACCAATGTACATACCTTTAATTAAAAAGTACTTTATTGCTAAAAAATGCTAACCATCATCTGAGCATTCAGCAAGTCATAATCTTTTTACTGATGGAGGGTCTTGCCTTGATGTTGATGGCTGCTGACTGATCAGGGTGGCGATTACTGAAGGTTGGGGTGGCTGTGGCAATTTCTTAAAATAAGACAGCAGTGAAGTGTGCCACATAGATTGACTCTTCCTTTCATGAAGGATTTCTCTGTAGCACGCGATGCTGTTCGATAGCGTTTTACCCACAGTAGAACTTCTTTCAAAATTGGAGTCAATCCTCTCAAACCCTGCTGCTGCTTTATCAACGAAAAGTATGTAATATTCTAAATCCTTTGTTGTCATTTCAACAACGTTCACAGCATCTTCACCAGGAGTAGATTCCATCTCAGGAAACCACTTTCTTTGCTCATCCATAAGAAGCAGCTCCTCATCCGTTAAAGTTTTATCATGAGATTGCAGCAATTCAGTCACCTCTTCAGGCTCCACTTGTAATTCTAGTTCTCTTGCTATTTCCACCACATCTGCAGTTACTTCCTCCACTGAAGTCTTGAACCCCTCAAAGTCATCCATGAGGGTTGGAATCAACTTCTTCCAAACTCCTGTTAATGTTGATATTTTGACCTCCTCCCATGAATCGTGAATGTTCTTAACGACATCTAGAATGGTGTATCCTTTCCAGAAGGTTTCCAATTTACTTTGCCCAGATCCATCAGAGGAACCACTATCTATGGCAGCTATAGCCTTACGAAATTTATTTCTTAAATAACAAGACTTGAAAGTCGAAATTACTCCTTGATCCATGGGCTGCAGAATAGATGTTGTGTTAGCAGGCATGAAAACAACATTAATCTCGTTGTACATCTCCATCAGAGCTCTTGGGTGACCAGGTGCATTGTCAATGAGCAGTAATATTTTGAAAGGAATCTTTTTTTCTGAGCAGCAGGTCTCAACAGTGGGCTTAAAATATTCAGTAAAGCATGTTGTAAACAGATGTGCTGTCATCCAGGCTTTGCTGTTCCATTTATAGAGCACAGGCAGAGTAGATTTAGCATAATTCTTAAGGGCCCTAGGATTTTCGGAATGGTAAATGAGCATTGGCTTCAACTTAAAGTCACCAGCTGCATTAGCCCCTAACAAGAGAGTCAGCCTGTCCTTTGAAGCTAGGCATTGACTTCTGCTCTCTAGCTATGAAAGTCCTAGATGGCATCTTCTTCCAATATAAGGCTGTTTCGTCCACATTGAAAATCTGTTGTTTAGTGTAGCCGCCTTTATCAATTATCTTAGCTAGATCTTCTGGATAACTTGCTGCAGCTTCTGCATCAGCACTTGCTGCTTCACCTGCTTCACCTTGCACTTTTATGTTATGGAGACTGCCTCTTTCCTTAAACCTCATGAACCAATCTCTGCTAGCTTCAAACTTTTCTTCTGCAGCTTCCTCACTTCTCTCAGCCTTCATAGAGTTGAAGAGAGTTAGGGCCTTGCTCTGGATTAGACTTTGGCTTAAGGGAATGTTGTGGCTGGTTTGATCTTCTATCCAGACCACTAAAACTTTCTCCGTATCAGCAATAAGGCTGTTTCGCTTTCCTATCATTCGTGTGTTCACTGAAGCAGCACTTTGAATTTCCTTCAAGAACTTTTCCTTTGCATTCACAACTTGGCTAAATGTTTGATGCAAGAGGCCCAGCTTTCAGCCTGTCTTGGCTTTCGACATGCCTTCCTCACTAAGCTTAATCATTTCTAGCTTTTGATCTAAAGTGAGAGACGTGCAACTCTTCCTTTCGCTTGAACACTTAGAGGCCATTGTAGGGTTATTAATTATCCTAATTTCAGTACTGTTGTGTCTCAGGGAATAGGGAGGCCCAAGAAGAGGGAGAGAGACGGGGGAACGGCCAGTTGGTGGAGCAGTCAGAACACACACGTTTATCAATT
Source organism: Apteryx rowi (assembly GCF_003343035.1). NCBI lineage: Eukaryota > Metazoa > Chordata > Aves > Apterygiformes > Apterygidae > Apteryx > Apteryx rowi. The sequence goes on along the minus strand of NW_020447195.1, from coordinate 650,133 downwards.
AAGTTTGCAGTCTTATATGGGTGCGGTTCATGGCACCCCAAAACAATTCCAATAGTAACATCAAAGATTACTGATCACAGATCACCATAACAGATATAATAATAATGAAAAAGTTTGCAATATTGCAAGAATTACCAAAATGTGACACAGAGACACAAAGTGAGCACATGCTGTTGGAAAAATGGCGCCGACAGACTTGCTCGACGCAGGGTTGGCACAAACCTTCAATTTGTAAAAAACTCAATATCTGCAAAGCGCAATAAAGCTAAGCGCAATAAAACGAGGTATGCCTGTAAAGTGGGAAATCAGAGGTTTGAAGAAATTCAAGGCATCTTAAGACTCCTCTACAAACCAAATATAATACTCCCAGTTATGTTAGTGATGGAAATGCATAAATGAAGGCAGGTTCAAGCTCTAGATTACTATTCCCTATATCACAAAAAGGAAAATTACTTAGGTAATAAATAGGATTGTCCCACACAAGTATTCCCCCTATCATAGGAGAAAATAGGGGTTTTTTAGAATGTTAAAAGTAATAAGCAAGCAAAAAAGAAAAATCACCAAGTAAATGCTTTACCCATCTGCTATATTTCAGTGGTCCTGTGAAACCCATTGCTTCTATTATCCTTGTGAAGGCACCCACTTTCTCTTCAGATGGCTGCAAGGAATCTTTTGCAGAAAGATGCTGAAATGTTAAAAAAGAAAAAAAAAACTATTGCATATTTCTATCTCAGCAATTTAATCTGACAAATCATTTTAGTTGGACAAACTACAAGGTTAATTGCTAATATTAGCTTTTTTGGTTTACTTTCTTAGTTCAACAAACAAAACAAGTACATATTTAGATATTCTCTACAAAATATACCTTTATAAAGCTTATTTAACAGCTCCAGATTAGGAAGGTCAGTTTTAATACACATATCAGACATCAGAAAACATCATTGGCTACCTTCCGCATTAAATATGAACATGTCCCAAGGTCCAGAATCTTTAATGGCTATCTAGTACAACTTCAGCATGCTATAAAAAAAATAGCAGGCTATTCAGTAACTCCTGTCTCAAGACCACAAAGCAGTTGAGCTTCATCACAACTTGCAGAAAAATAGGTAATTTTCATTTAAGGATTTCAACTGCTCAACAGACTAACAAATATTTTGATGAGTAATATTGCATGTATTTAATTATATGAAGATCCCACAATGACATTACCTAGGCATTCCTGGGGTTTGTTTGTGCCAAACATTAAGTAGAATGAAAAAGATCCAGCAAACAACATTAGGATAGAAGTTTAATTTAGACTACTTTTATTTCACTAAGAAATTATAAGCTTTTCCAAGCAAACTTACAAACCTAGGGTTTAAAGCTAAAAATTCAAACATTAAAAGGAAGATCAGGCATGCAAGGAAGAAAAAAAAAGGAGAAAAAAAAGAAAGTGTTGTGAAAAAGCTGACAAACCTAGTTTTTCAGTCATTTAGGTGATTTTTCTGATCCATTTCCACTTCTTCAGTTTGAAATGCTAATACCAGGATTGGTCCCAGTGTTTCTCAAGTAGTCTCACAATACTAAATAAAGATATACTTTTCTACTTGACATTCTTCTGCATATGAATGCAAGCATCACATATCAGTTTTGGTAAGCATCCCATTGGAAGCTCAGGCTCAAATCTTTTGTATGAAAACCTGCTTACCAAAATACAGCTCCTGTTTTCCTAAGTATGAAGTATGTTCTCTTTCTAGACAAGTGAGCTTTATTTGGAATTAATTTTTTTGCAGACAAAATGAACAAACAAATCACAGAAATATAGTAAATAAATCTACCCAGCCCTTGCACATTCTCCGAGTTCAGTCCTTGCTTGCACAGGCAAATCATATTCTAGAATTATACATTGTAAAAACCAATCAGTTTCATCTTAAAACTACTGAAGTTACACAAAACCACCATTCTCACTGAAAAGCTCCTCCAGAATCTTATTCCCCTTGTAGCTGATGAATCTTTCTATCAATCTAGATCTTACTTGCAGAAAATCCAGATCAGAAAAGTAATTAGTCCTTAGTTTTTACCAGGTCAATCATTTGCACTGTCTGCAAACATGAAAATAATTGTTTTCTTCCAGATTAACTACATACCTTAAAGAGCATTGGGTTGGTAAGAATCTTTGTGGTATTCTGCCTAAAACACGCTGGCAATAGCGATCGGCCATCAGTAATTACAGTTTGGGATCTAACAAATTTCTAATGAACGTTTACACTGCATACTTTAACTCATTATATTATCAACAAACTACTCTACTTTTAACCAATCTAACCAAAATCTAATGCAAGTGAATCTCCTATATATACTTGAAGAATACAGCTGAGAGCCATTATCATCCGAGAAAGTTCCTTGCCCGACGAAGCATTAAATTACTTTAGGTTACTGGAATTTCACTCTAAACACTTTCTCCAAAGACAATAACATATTTAAAAAAAAAAAAATCAGCTAGTTACCGGATTTGGTAGGAAGTGTGGCAATTCAGCAACAAAAGAACTGCCATACGTTACCAGAACAAACACTTAGGCCCGTATCCCATCTACAACAAGGACCAGCAGCAGATACTTGGAAGAGGTACTTACAGAACAGAGAAATATAGCAGAGAGAGCAGCTTCCTGGGGTGTACCTGCCCTTCTTTTGATAGTCATTCCTGCACTAGAAAATGTATCCACCCAATCACATTTGGCAACTGCAACTGGATGCATCTTCAGCACCCCAATCAGTTTTTGAAACCATTTAAGCATTTACCCTCCACAGCCTATGGAGTTGTGACACTTGAGTTTCACAGCTTAGTTATGCGAAAACAATTTCCTTGTGTCCGTTTTAAACTTGAACCTTGTCGTTTCATTGGATGCCCCGTTTTCCTATAAGGAGCAGGAAACAATAATTCCTATTCCCTTGTTCAGTATTTTTAATGAATTTTATAGGCCAGTATCATATATATCCTCATCTGTTAGCTCTTTTTAGATTTCAAGAATCCAAATCTAGTCTCTTGACATACAGAAGCCTTTTCCCATTCCTGATTATCCTTGCTGTATTCTTTACAGCCTTCCTAGCACTAGTATAGTAATTTTTGAAATTATATTACTGACAAACTTTCATTTACCTATAAGGTGAATGATTTTAAAAGATACATATTAAAATACAGACACGTATCCAGTATAAGTTGCTATGCTTAATTACAAATTAATTGCAAAGGGGACAAAAATTGCAGCTTTTAGACATAATCGCCATGTATATTCAGCATTAGTATTCCAGATAAAACGCTTTGTATTCTCATACTATCCATGGATGGCTGTCAATGTCTTGACCTCCACCATGCCTAGTATTTAGGTAAACAGGAAGAAACACGCTCAGTACCATTTTGGTATCTGTCAATCACCTAGTAAGACAGAGCATCACACTCTCCAGAATCTTCCTTAATACTCAGATCCTTGCTTTGAATGTTGGCCATTAAACCTGCTCACCATGTCCACTGTTATTATCCAGAACAACTGCCTCTGCAAAGGTACTTTCTCTCCCTCTATCACGTGTGTTGGACCCAGTGAGTCTACTCACACATACATGAAGTTTTAACCCAATTCTTATTACATTGTTCTTCAAGCTTATCCCATTTCTCCTATGTAATATTATTTTCCTCCTGTGCACTAAAAATGCCACCCGAACCTTATGTCATTAGCTCCCTCCAGCCAGGATGGTAGGATATGCTCAGCACACAACTTCTGTGTCTCAATAACCAGCATCATACCAATTTCAAAACTACTAAAATAACCTTCATATTCTCCACACTAATTAAAATCATACTTAGTTCCTAGTTAATCTAGGCAGATTAGTTTTAGTACATTGCCTTTGTCTACAAATACATTATGAAGGTTCCCTCACTACAGGTTTTTCATTATGCAGAGGAAGTCAACTTAAAACCAAAATTATCTTGATTCAAATTTTGCTAGTTCATCACCAAAAAAAAAGGTTTCTGACTGGAAAATAGTCTTTTTCTAAGAAGTCCCATGACTCCTACTCCATTCAGAAGTTTGCCTGGACTAGCTCAGGAGATGCAGAAGGGATTTAAGCAGTGAGTGCTGGGTTCAAGGTAAAGACAGAGGTGTGCAATTCAGCCTGCCGATGCTACTGCTGCAGCCAAATGCAATTAAACAGTCATACAAGTGTGTGTAAAATTAGATTTACAAAAAATATACTGAAAAATTCAAAATACATTTTGTAACTCATTCAAATTAACAAGCTTATCAGGACACTGAGAGGCCTACCTCACACCGACTTCCCCACACAGCACCTGAAACCCAGCACTCAAAGCAATTAATCCTCTTAATCTTAACACCAAATACCAAAACAAGACAGTTGGAGTTCCCCATTAATTATAACTCGCTTTCCCACCAAGAGTGGATATCCAAGTGCACATTTCAAAAATGAGTATGTTTTTCTCCATTCAAAATATTAAGGTTGCAGTCCAGACGCTTATCTCAAACCTTATCTCCCCTGTTGTAAACTGCTTTCTCTCTGTTCATAAATCCTGCATGGTTTCTTACATGAAGGCCATTTTAACCAGGAAGTTTCCTGACTCATCATTCTAGCTTTGTACTCCTCCACTAGTCCTTTTCCACTATGCCAAACACAAGCTTCTCATCTCTGCCTTGAAGAGCCTCATGCTGCTCTTGGCTTGTTAGATCTACTATCTTATTCACTGCTCTCCCAGATCTTCTCTCCAAATGACGTTTGGGCAGGTAAGAGAGAAGCAGTGCAGGCATAGGAATTAGGGTATGCACTGGGTCTAGTTTGGATTCTGTTCTTAGCTCTGCTGCTAGGCCATGGTATAACTTATGCAAGCCATTTTGCATGCTTCAATTTCTTTGCCTGCAAAATGTTCAGTTTACCTGTCAGCTGAAAAACACTCCAAAACTGACTAAGAAAAGTTCTAGTTAAGAATCAGATAGCAGCCAGTGGTTCTTTCCTTCCACATGCATCTCCTTGTTTTCTTTCATTTTGCTTTTCCACGTCAAAATATGCAATTCAAATTCCAACTGATTAATATTTACCTCTAACACTACAACAACAAAATATGCCATTAGTCAGAGAGCAAACTGGGATAATTTTTTATTTTTTATGTAAATTTTACTTTTCGGTCCCTCATTTTCCCTCTGTCCTCCCATTTCTCTTGCATTTTGCCATTATCTTTGCATTGAGATCACTAGAGCAGGATCATAGTACTTATTATTTGAGAGATGCTGACACCCTTGGATTAAGTACTAAACAAGTCTTAGGAGATGGTTCGTGCTCCAGAAGACTTCTATCCCAAAACAAAAGACAACAACAGATAAAAGAGATGGATAGAACACAAAATAATATTGACGAACAGACTTTCAATATTAGCTGCACACTAGAATTAGTCATCATTAATATACTGCATGACAATTTTGGGGCTTTAGCATCAAAACTGTTGTCACCTTGTCATTTGTAATATATATGGAAAACTTCTGTGCTTCCTTCTTTGAAGGTAAGAAAGGACCATCTGCCCCCATATTACTACTACTCTCCTTAACTTAGATTCTTTCCTAACTGGGCTTGTCATGGGAACCTCCCCGCAAATAACCCAATTATGACCAGACTTTCCTACATTAGCACTTCATTTTCTGGAAAGGAACACAGCACCTCTCAAATTATCAGATCTACTGTTAATGCTATACTAAAACATTTTATATAAAAGTTGAATCACCTCCTAAACATTTTCAAAGACATTTTATGTTACCTGTACCTATATAATCCCTAGCACAGTGTGCCCAATAATAAAAACAAACTCTTCTAACCTTATTTGTATTGTAAAATGATCTATTTTGCTGTGTAACGGCTCCATTGGCCTGAGTCAATCCACCACAGACGTTGGACAGTTGGAATCGGCCAGTCTTGCGTCTCTAATAAAAACGATAAAAGAAAAAAAAAAGTTAAAATTGAAGAGATCATTTGGTAGTGAACACTTAACTTTACACCAATTACCCTTAATTTGCTTCTAAGCCAATTATAGTTCATTCTAAACCTGCAGAACTTTGTATCACATAAAGCACATATTTATTACCATAACTGTTACAAATAAATAGGTTGTCATGCTTAATGCTCCATACAACATATTTTTTAGTGCTCTGTAAGCGTACGGATGGAATAGACTGGCAGGCCACTCCACTTTCAAAAACCACAGGCTATGCTACTTGGATTTTCTGAGAAATTAATCCTACTTATGTTTTTTGTCTCTTACTAAATAATTTTTCTTCCCTGGCCTTGCAGAGAAACAGAGTTTACGAGCAACCTTCTAGCCCATCCAATTGTCTTTGTGGACAGGACTTGAGCAAAACAAGTTACAGGGGAATAGGTATGTATCTCTATAACCTCTACATGACACATGATTTGTATTACAGAGCTGCAATGAATATTAGTATAAAATGGAATTAACACTGTAAAGCAGCGCTTTCAAACAGCAATATCACCACTATTCAGTGTTTTGCTGTGCCAGGCAGACATACCATCTCAGTACTAGAAACTCCAAGGCTATTGTACAGCAGAAACATGCTCTATAAAATGCTGGCTGTTATTTCATCAATACATAGATGGTGAAGTAAAACTTCTGGAAACCTCTCTACTCAAAAACTGTGACTTTTTCTTACAGATTTAAGCACATCCCAGTTTTTACACACTTCAACATATTCTGACATCTTACCTGGAAAATACTATAGAGCATCCTTCTACATTGGCCTTGGACCATGGTGGTCTGTAATAATCCACTGCATGCTGCTATCCATTGAGTTACTCCAGTCTGGCAGCTCTGGAACAGAGAGACTAGTGATGAAGAGGAGCATCCAAATAACTCAGGAACAGTTTAGTTGTCCTCCAGCTTCCACAGATTTTATTCATTCACACAACAATGTTCAGATTAAACTCCAAACTTGTATTTAACAAAAGCAAAAGTTTTGATTAAATGAAAAAAAGCTCGCCTTCGAGAAAAGCATGCAACCAGAGTTTGAAGGCAGAAACAGAATAATCACGGGAAATAGTGAGCTGTCCACATCATAAAACTACACCACAATTTTTATATCTGTAGAACAAGCTAAGATGCTTAAGAAGCATTATTCACTTGACAGAGATCTGTAAGAAGCCTTCATCAAATCCCCTTGCCAAGTTCTGCTAAGTATCTGGTTCCCATCACACAGTCAACAATAAATATATAAACAGGTATATTATTCCACTCTCAGCTTTTACACATCTTTCTGTCTTACATAACTGGGGCATAACGAGTAATTTTAATATTCCAAAAGCATACATTGTCCCAACAAGTTTCAGGAAAGATGATTACTTTCTCTCATTAATGAGAATTACAGAAAATAAGGAAAAGAGGTTTTTTTCATCCGTGCTTTCATTGACTTGCAGTCTTCAAGTAGGTACTACACTTGCTGTCTTCATACATGCCCAACATTAATACTGGGAAAAACATATATATTATTACAGTGGATAATATTTTTCTCATAAAAATAGCTTCATCTTTTAATGGACCACAAAGATGAGGAGAGACTGGGATTGTTTAGCCTGGAGAATAGAAGGCTTAAGGGAGACCTTATCAAAGTGTGTAAATACCTGATTGGGTGGGGGGAGCAGTAAAGAAGACAGAGCCATACTCTTCTCAGTGATGCCCAGTGAAAGGACAAGAGGAAATGATCACAAATTGAAATACAAGAAATTCTATTTAAACATAAGAATAAAACTTAATTTTAAGGGTGATCAAACACTGTAACAGGTTGCTCCATCCTTGGAGATATGCAAAACCTGACTGGACAAAGCCCACAGCAACCTGTTCTACTTGACCTTGCTTTAAGGAGGGGGGGTTGGATGAGATGATCTCCAGAGGTCCCTTAAAACCTCAGCAATCCTGTGGTTCTTCCAAAAAATGTCGGTTCTCCAATTCAAAAGCAGTAAGTATCTCTAGTTCAATAAACTTCTGCTGCCAAACCCAAGGGAACACTACATGCATACCTGTAGCACCCAATGCAGTCCCGCTACACAGAACACCAGAAGTTCCCAGAAACTATGAGACTAGCAGATCTGCCCAAAGACTAGGAGGAACAGAAGCAAAACCAACCTGAGTTCCTGTTCCCCACGCAATTCTCTCTATCCGCACACTCATTGCTACCCCTCAGGTGCAATGTACTGCCTCCTCAGACTGTCCACATTTAACTCTTGATAGAGCTGCACTTTTCATCCACTATGTGAACTGATCTCAGCTTTTAAAAAATGGAGGGGGGAGAGAGGCACTACTGTAACAAACATGATTAATGTTCACTGCAATTATGCCTTTCCCCCTTTACTGTAACTAAGGAAGATTATTTAGTTTCTGATCCTTCTCCATAACATCAGTACCCAGCAAGTACAAATATGAAATGGATAAACTTCTAATAGTTTTCCTTTGCTTGCTAAGCAGAGGCAAATTGAGATGTAAAAAATCCTTACTGCTGGTTTCAGATACAAAGTAATAGGAATATGGCAAGAGAAATGGGATTCAATCAAAAGAGCCCTATAATTTTGCACGAAGGTTTGAAAAAACAGCACAAAGAAAATAAAATAATCGAGAGGAAAGCTCTCTTACAAACAATATTGCCATTTATCCAATTGCCGCGTAGCACTAATACATAAAAAGAAATAATATTTGACAAAACAATCCAGCTGAGTACCACAAAAGTAATTCTTGAGGTAATCCAGTGCTCTGACATAAACAGTTTAACAAGTAATAAAAGTCAGAAAGAAAATTCACCAGTTTTTATAGAGAAAGACTAGAAGACTAAGTTATATGATAGGATTTTTGATGCTCATTCTTTGTAATAAGAAGGAAAACATGTCTAGATTCCAGTGTCTTAGAGCTTAAATATACTGGGGTTTATAGCTGTTAATAAGCACTAACAGAACAAAGCCAAAATGGACAGAGACATAAGAAAACACAAAACAGGCACATGCACAGTTGGGAATAGAGATGTGATAAATAATCAAATAAGAGAGAAAAAGGCAACAGCAGAAAGTAGCAGAGCAACAGAAGGGGAACATGGTGAGTGAAGGAATCTTCATGAGCCAGTGTCACCTTTTGCAGAATGTAACCTTCCATATTTAAATTACAAATGTTAGACTTCTCCATTTAGAATATGGCTAAAAGAAAATGTACCAAGCATAAACTGAATGCAATTATCCAGCAACAATCTGCAGGCAAGTTAAGCACCTCCGGCAGCTGCCTTGTCAAGATACAGATGAAAGAAAATAACTACAGTCTTCTAAATCTTCCTGGCAACTATTCAAAAAACCTTAGGTAGCAGAAAAACTGTGCATTGCGATCTCTTCTATTACTTAGGGAAACAACATCTTTACCATAATGGTAGCATTAACTTGTAGACCTGAAATGTCTGGACAACAATCAAGACTATATCACGCACTGGGAGCAACAGAGGAGGCTTTAGGATTAGAAGAAGAAAAAAAAACATTTCCTTTCTTATTTCTAGTGCAAAGAGGAGCTGATGAAAGCTTGAAGACTCATTTCCATGTGATTAGGCAACTATTGAATCCTCATGCAAAAGCAGATGTTGGGAAATGTCAAGGCTCAGCAATGTTAGGATATTATAAAGCTTGAGCTGAAACACCTTGCTGCTCTCAGAAGTCCCCTGCCTCCCAACTGCATACTCCCACCAGTTACTCCAGCTCAGGTGCTTCCCTAACTGCAAAGTAAGGCACACCAGCTCACAAAAATGGCAGAAAACTAACTCTTCTCTCCCCCCAAAAAAGAGATTTTTCTGGCCAGGCTGACAGATTGAATCAGCTTATTTTGCTGTACGATGAATGTCAGAGCCAGCCAGGAGAAGACGAGTTACACTGGGACAGGGGAAGGCTGGGAGGCAAGTCCTTCACCTTTTGTAAGCAGGTTTTAATTGCAAACCATACCCTGGGGAACAGTTCCATGGACAGCTGAACCCATCTCTCTACCACTCTCCCTGCTCCCCTCCTGCTTGTCTTCCCCCTCCTCTTTTGTTACGGATTGCCACAGTATTTTGTAAACTCTTTAACTCATTAAAACAGCAGGAAATTAACCTTATTTTAATATTGTCAGGGTTCTGTTTTGGCATTTAGCACATAACGATCCAAAAAAAATGCTGAAGCAGGCAAATGTAGGCAACAGTACAGAGACAGGAGCAGGGAGGAAGAGTAGGAACAGGAGAACGAAGCAGGGACTCCTCATTTCAGTTGCAGGGAGCATCAGGTAGGGCTCACCATGCTGATAAAACCACATCTTGAGACAACACCAGCTCAAAAAACCCCAGAGAATTAGTTTAAGTGGGTACAGCCCTTTGACTAAAGGTCTTCTATTTTTCTCACAAATATTTCTCCATCAAGCATAGCTGGCATCCCAGTATTTGTATTGCGACAGAATCTCAGAACCCAGTCACAGACTTCACTCTTCTCATTTCTACTGAAGAGTGGTATCCTGCTGCAAGGACTTTAAAAGCTCATACACACAAAAAAGATGAGAGATAGATACAAATGCATTAGAAAGGAAAAAAAAAAAGCTGAGTAATAAGTAATACACTCGCAGTCCTTCATAGGAACCCAGTCTGTTCCACTTAACACAGAAGTTGGAGTCTTTATATAATCTTTGTTATCAAGTACCTCAAAACTGAGAAAGGAACCTCAAGGAGAGATAACCCCCATCCCGCAGGGCATACAAATGTCCCAAGTGACGGGAAAAATACCAGACAAGTTTTCTCAAACATAAAGCCCCAAGCAGGAGTAGCAAAGTCTTGCATAACTGTTATGTAACTACAACCTCTGAAGGAAAAGTTCAAGCCTTTCCCCCCGCCTTCACGAGACATCCGCCCCGGACACAGGGGAATGCCCGAACCATTTGAGTGCCGCACCCTGAGGAGGACAGGAATAAGCAGTTGGCTGCAGTAACCTCCCACAGCAACGCCAAAAATCAAACTAATTATCATTTACAAAACGACAACTCCTTTACAAACATCGTTTAACAGTTTTTTCTTATATACGCTGCCTAGGGCAAGGCCACGCTGGAGACAGGGAGTGCGCAGGGAAGCCCGCAGGAGCCCGTGGGGCTGTGAGACGTCCGTGACCGGCACCGCAGGGGCGACACCGGAACCACCCCACGGAAACGCCCTCGGCCTCACACGCCGCTCGTCCCGTCGGCAGCGCCGCCCCCCGCCATGCCTGCGCCGCCCCGCCCCGTCACGCGGAAGGGGCCGCCACGCACTGCGAGGGCGGGGAAGGCGACCCCGGCCGCCGCCGCCACTCACCACGGCTCTCACCAGCGCCGCCATGGATGCTGGGCGCCGCTTCCGGCGGCGCGGCGGGCCGGGCTCGGCCCCTTCCGGCCCCCGGGCCGCGCACGCGCGGTGCGGGAGCCGCGCGCGGCGGCCGTTAGCTAGAGGGGCGGGAGGGCGCGCGCGCGGCAGCCGTTGGCCGGGGCGGGGGGCAGCGTGTGCGCGCGGCGGCGGCTGTTGGTGGGCGGCTCGCCGCGCGCTCTGCCGTCGCCTCGGGGCCGCCGCTGCGTGGAGGAGCCGGGCGGGGGGAGGGGTGTGGCGTGGCGAGGCGGGGGGTGTAGAAAGGGGGGTGCTAGTCGAGGCTGGGCGTGTCGGTGTGCTTGGGTTTGGTTTGGAAGGGGGAAAGGTGGCAAATCCGTGCTTGCCCCTTGTAAGTTCCCTCTCCTAGAAGGCTTGACCCATCAGGGCCAAGCTCTGCCACTTGGTGGCCATGACAGCAGCGAGGTTTCCTCTGGCTGGTGTTGGGCTGGCTGTTCGGGCAGCCCCAAGCAGAAGACAGCTTCTTTGAGACCCTCACACAGGTGCCAGCACGGAGATTTCATGGTGGTGGTAGCAAGAGAACAGGGTAAAGCCCCTCACACCAGTGTCCCATAGGCCCTGGAGCCAGGACCTTGTGACCAGGAATGGTCCTGCCTGCCCCCACTGCATGTTCCCCATCCCTTCCTTCTGCTGGCACCAGCTTTCATGAGGCTGCAGAGTGAATCAGACCAGCAACCTGACAGAGGTCAAAATGAGCTGGTTTGTTTTGCCAGGTTGGTTTTAGCCTGGATCACATCCACATCACCTCACAAATGTTAGTACTGGTAAGAGGGAGGCTGGTGCAGATGTGGGCAAGAGCAGCTGGGGAAGAGGGAGGCTGCTCTTTTCAGCAGCAGTGCTGTCTTAAAGGGCTTGGGGAACTATAATATTCTACTCCCCTCTTTCCCAGCATATTTATTGGGATGTCAGCTTCTCAGGAGGGCAGTAGCAGCTGCTTTAATGGCCCTGAAACTCCACAGTAGTCCTTAGAATTCTTTCATATGTTCTTAAATGTCAGATCTCATGGGGCCAATGGAATCACCTACTTGGACTTCTTTCTTTACAGGCATCCCAGATTCCTGTATGTACAGTCAAGGTTTTCTGAGATGTTCTGACTCACTGCAGCTCTCTCCCAAAATAACTTGAACTGTATCTGACAATGCATTTAGTGAACAAGTTGTTGTAAAATTGTGTTGGATGTTAAACACAGGGAACTGAAGATCTCTGTCAGGAATGTGCTACATTTCATTTGGTTCCTGTGCCCATAACTAGTCTAGGGAGGAAGGTTAAAGCTAGCTCTGTTTCTTTCTATTTGCTTAGCTGTCCTGCATGTATTAGGCTCCAAGCAATATTAAATACTGCTTTTAACAGTAATTCTTTTTTTTTTTTTTGCTTGTGAGAGGGCAGTAGGGGAAAATGTGTACGTGTTTCTGAGGCCTCCTCATTGCTATTAATGAGCTAGAGTCATTGAAAGCGATTAAGCTCAAGAATCCCTACACTACTCTATAACTCCAGAGAAAAGACTCTGTCAGTAGCAGAGGAGTCCCACAGTGTTGTGCAGTAGCCAGTTTTCCTTAGTGGGTGTTCATTCTCCCCATCTAACTTGGGAGCGGTGTCTAATAATTACACTGATTGTACCAGTTCCTGGTGTCTTACCTAATGATGCACTGCAGGATTTCAGCACGTTTCAGGGACAGAAGATTAATGTCTTAAGTAAGACTCCTCTGCCTAGCTCTGTTATTTCATGCTCAATGTAACAGCTAAGCCCTTCCCATGTCAGTCCATATGATATGAGTTTCAAATTCAACACTAAAGGAATTTCCTGAGAGCACTGACAACTTACTCCCCTTTATTTACACAATCTTTATGGTCCTACTCAAGTTCCTACCATTCAGCTCTGCTCAATGGGCATCTCCATGACTGCATGTGTCTTGCCTTAGTCATGAGTCTTCCTTGTGGAATTGCTCCTGGGTAAGCATTTTTATTTAAACAGCGACAGCAGGAGGTCCCAGAGGCAGGGCAGCAAAGTTCCCCTCGAACTGCTGGTGTTTTTTCATCCAAGGCCATTAACAATGGTGATAGGAGTGCTCACAGATAGGTGACTGAACAGGAAAGAAGAACCCCAAAGGATGATCATATTGAAGGGGCCTTGTGTTTCAGCCTCAGCCCTGTCATCTTTCTACTTAAAGGCCAGGCAGCTGGCTGGAGTTTGCCGTTGCAAGCAGCTGGAGGGAGCAGTTATTGGAGGAGATAAGAAGCCGCAAAACATGAGCTGAGGAAAAGCATTTTAGAGGAGTTTAATTGAAGGAGAAGCAGAACAGAAAGGGGGAGAGAAACCTCTCTCCTGGTTGGGGAGCAGCAGTGGTGGAGCTGGATGGTTGTCTACACTCAAGAATGATACAGGATGCAAATCAGACACCAGTGCAGGGAGACAGGGATGAGCACAGGATCTGAGTTTGGGTCACAGCGGAGGTATAGAAGGAAGACTGTGACAAACTGCAGAATGCTGCAAATGGCTGATATTTGTCATTTTTTAAGTATGACCAAGAAGGGTTATTGGACTGCTGTGTGATAGAGAAGCAGGGTATGCAGAAAGCTAGTAAAAGCAGATTGGAAAGATGACTCTGCAGTGTGTCTACTAAAAATGTCCTTGGGAAACTGATGGTGGGAAAAGTCTGGTGACTGGTTGCTTCTTTACTTAGGTGATTGGTGCCATACAAATGGTTGCAGCGACAATCCACGAATCTTGGGAGGGAGGTTGGAGAGGTCTCCCTTTGCTCCTGTATTTCTGCTTAGATGGGGCTAGTAGATGAAGTAAGAAAGGATATGGTTTGACAATGCAACTAAGCACATAAAATCACTGATTGCTGAAAGAAGAGGCTCTGTGCTAGCACTAGCATTCATCTAATGAATGCTGAGCTGATGAGCTGGTTCAAGGAGCTAGACCAGCGGAAAATTGTCTTTGTTGTTTTTAGTAGGATTAATTTTCTGTGAGCTTAGCTACCTAAACCAATGCTCCTCAGGATCAGAGGAATGCCAGGAATGTGTAGCATGGCAGGGGGCAGGAGAACATGAGACCAGACTGACTATTTTAGCAGCAGTCAGCTATTGGGTCAGCTTAGCTTTATTGTTGAACTGTGTCAAACTGCCATCCAGACTGCTTCTGGTATCAGCAGCAGTAGTAGTAGTGATGCTGAACATAACAGTAGTGATCTTCCTGCAGGTAATAAAAAGGGGGTAAGTGGGAGAAGCAGTAGCAATGACCTTGAAGCCCTGTCCCCAAACTAGCAAGCACAGGGAACAAACCTCCCCCAAGAGTCCATTTTGAGAGGCCAGGATACTTAGGAAAGAGCCTTGCATTAGACTTTGGTATGAGGGCAAATTCTCATAACTGCTTTAAGATCCTTGTGTGAGCCACTCATAAGGTATATATTATCAGTTTCACTTTTTGGTGCCCTGCAGGAAGCAGATGAACTGTGATTAAGCCCAGGTAGCGTGAGTCCCCAGCTCAGTGGGTTATGGGATTCAGACTTTGGGTTCCTGAAAAATTCTCAGTGGAGGTGCAGACCCTTAGAGATTTCACATATATAAAGCGTGGAAATTTATGCTGCAAGCTTTTTATTTGAAAATAATAAATATTTACTGTATGTATGTCTTGTCCCATTGTCTATTTTTATGGTTTTCCTTCAATGCAACCACTTCTTCACACCCTGAATTCTCTCCGCTTGCGCGCGTGTGCACACACACCCCCCGTGTCATTCTGTGCACACAGACTGGAGACACTAGCTTGGCTGATCAGGAAATGAGAAAAACAGCATAAGAAGAACTACAACAGAGCAACCTGAAAGGTGGTTGAGAGTAGCTTACAAACCCTGTGGCCCTAGGCTCTGAACCACAACCAGAGTAGCTGACACCTGCTTTGAGTTCCAGTTTGAGTTTAACATTGGCTCTGCAGAAGCATCAGGTTTTCTAGAGCACATTTGGTCTAGGTCAAGGCTGTTGAGGTGGTTGGCAAGGCTTCATCTTGACAAGCCAACTAACATGCAGTATAGGAAGGGTGGCGTAGTTCTAGCCCATTAGTTAAAGCCTCAGTTCAGTAAGCATCCAAACATAAAGAATGAGTATGAACAGTGACAACCAGGCTTGAAAAAACTCAGGGGAGAAAAATTCCACATCCACCTGTTGTCCAGGTGTGTGAAGACAGAATAAGGATTTCCTTTTAACAAAAAATGGAAACAATCAGGGGTTGTGATTCTGGAGTACAGAGGCAGGAGGGAGCTCATAATGAAAGGCTTGGGGTAAAGGCACATAGGAAGTTGTTTAGTGTTCAGATATTACACCAAAGTGTAGTGGATTGACAAAACTGAGCCCTTTAAAACAGCTGACAGATCCAAGTTATGGCCAGCACTTCTTTTTAACAATTTTGATCCAGTTTAGCCCAAGTAAGCCAGCATAGGAATTGATCTTATTCTTGCAGCTGTTTTGATCCAGTTTCAGGTGACTTACTAATTTCACTGTTTATTGGGACCACAGCCACATATATTTGCAGGCAGTATATTTGCAGAGTGTGTAAGGCAAGAAAAGTTGTAAGGCAAGCAGAGTGGAGTATTACCAACTGTGAAACTTGGCCAACTGATAATTGACTATTTATCAGGACTGGAACTGACTTTCTGACTTAGTGAACTGCTAATTAGTGGTATAAAGAAAGTGCCACAAGAAAGACTGGGAGAGAGGTGGAGGCCTCCAGCATGATAATTGCGATGGCCACCTTTGATGTGAAAGATTCAAACTAAAATTCTTTGATCTTAACCAGACAGAGCAAAGCCAGAAGACAGAGTGTTAGTATTGCACAGAAGTACTCTGCCCTACGGTACAGGCTGTTCTGTACTGGGAGAGTGGGACAAGGGCTCTGTATTTTGCCCAGTAATACCATGCTGGACTTAGAATGCTACCCTATAAAAACCGGTATTTACCTTCCCCCAAAACTTCAGTTTTGAGAAGCTGTCATTTTTGCTTGAAAAAGTGTTTTGTCAAAATATTCCAGACCAGCTATGATGCCTAGATGATTTATTACTTTTAAAATGTTTGCCCTCATTTGGATGTTCTAGGATGTTCCTTTTCACACAGAAAAGAAGACTTATCGTTTTTATTTAGACATACATGTTTTTATTTTTAAAAAGCATCTGTACATGTTAATTAACCTTTTTGAAATATTCTAAATATTTGCAGTGCTGTGACAACTTCTTGTATTTTTCTCTTCTCAATCACCTGAGGAGTCAAAATCAACCTAAAGAGGCAACTGTTAGCCCAGCATCTGCTGGGAAGAGCTCCCTCTTTCTTAAAAACAAATATGCTTTAGACTGGAGCAAAAGTATAGATCTCTCAAAATCAGTCTTTTCTCTGCACAATCTAGGGTTCCCTCCTAGGTGCAAAATTTAAAATTAAATTCATATGCTTTCTTAACCCCCTGCTCCTGCTTTCAGAGAATAGAAGCCAAAGGAAATCTCATGATCATATGGGGAAATGGGATCTCTCCACTTTACCTAAGATAAGAGAGGCTGGGGTACTCCAGATAACAAGAGGGAAAATAGTCCGTGTGGGTATTCCAGGGCACTCTGGCGATCATGATAAAGAGAAACCCAAAACTCAGTTCAGGTCCAGCAGGTCTTATTAACTCTGGTTCAATGCCAATTCTGCAAGACTGCCAGCTGGCCCCTGCAGCTGTTTGACTGTCTTTGCAGCATACTTTTCCAGTGCTCCAGGTTCTGAAAGGGCCTTGTATGTACCAATGGAGCCAATGCAGGTCTGGCACTATGTCCTGTCTAATGCACCGTTTTAGGACTTTGAGCATAGATCAGAGATAACAGGCCCTTGGAGCCCTGCTAGATGCAGACTGACTTCTCCCAGAGCTTACCTGGATGTCTCTGCACAGCTCTTCCCAGAATTCCCAGTTCCAGAAATGCAGTGAGGGGCCATCTGACTCTGCATGGGGAAACCCAGGTTCTGATGGATTTCTAGCTCAGGCTCTGGACTGAAGGAAAATGGCATTTCTAAGGCTGAGCTGGTAATTTATAAAGAATTTGTTATACTTTCTTCATTTTTGCCAAATCTTTCTCCTTTGCATCCTGCGTAAATCTGGATATTTTCAGACTAAGTCCACTGCTAGGGCGACAATTACAAGCTGAAGAAGGGCTTTTAATGGAAGTTAACTATATTATAAACAACTTAAAGATGCTTAGTGCTCTCCATAAGACTGCAAATGCAGTTTGGGATGTTTGTAAGTACATTTGTTAAGGCTACTTCCCAGACTAAATGCTATTTAAAAATAAAAATACAAAAAAATAGAAATTTTCAATAAAAGTACAATCCTTACAATGCACTACAGTAGTTGCAAAGTTTGGCAAGTGTGAGGACAAATTCCCTGGTCTGGAATTCCTTGGCTAGGGGCGCACAGTGGTCCTTGCTCTGGTCTCCAGAAGGGAGTTACCTCTCTCCTGCACCAATGCAACAGGAGAAAAAGCAGACGTGAAGCAGAACAGGCTCTGCTGCACTTCACTGAGTTTGGTGAAGCCTAGCAAGCAAAACCTGAACTCTGTGACTGAACTCTTCAGGGGAAGTAGAAGTAGGACCTGACTACTTTTTCCAACCTTATATATCCTAGTGGCTGCTGCTGCTGTTAAATATGATAAACTCCTATTTGTTCGCTTTAGCTTGCCATCAGTTCTCACTATTTGCTGGGGCAAGCCCAGGACGTTTCCCTCCCCACCTGTCAAGCTTGGAGTGTGCTTTGGCATGCTGCCATTGCGGAGTCTCAACGACTTGAGCAGACAGCTTCAGAAACAAGACATCCCAGTACTTAAGCAGCCTCTACTTCATGAGCTTTTTTTCCCATCTATGTGCTTTCCGAAGAAGAAAATGTTTGCTGGTCAGAGAGGTTTTCCACTTGCGCCTCTTTCAGCTTTCCATTACCACTAAGAGGTTATGTGGGGTGCAGTGCTTTACACTGTACAGTACTATATGCAGAGGTGTTCAGACTTAATTTATTCCCTTCTCCTGGATAAAGATTATTGCAGCTGTGTGTTTTGGAAAACTATCAATGAAGGGAGTTCAGCTCATACAACACACTTTCAATAGGGTACTGTACTCTATATTTCCAGGTTCTGTTTTAATTACACTTGCATATTACCTTGGAGGAAGCTGAAATCTGGAAAATGTTTTCTCATATACCATGTCTTAAACCTTCCTGACCTTCTGTTTTATACCTAGTACATTTATGTCTGTGATCAAAACTGTATAATATGGGGCAAGATTTAGCTATCCGGGATCATCTATCAGGGACACCCTGTCAGCCCCTCCGTAGCAAAGACAGTTTCACTGAGAAATGTCCCTGCCATCCCTCACCTTCCAGCAGTAATTCCCTCTTCCTTTCCTTCACATGGCTCCCAGCAAGAGCAACAGGAGTTGGCCACATGCTCTATATTGGGGCCTTCCCCTGTGGTATTGAGGGGCTCCTGCTTCTCCAAAGAATCCTTGAGGGACAAAACAACAGATGGCCCACACAGTGGGGACATATCCCACATATCCTGATAAAAACATGCAAAAAATTCGAAAGTGCCCTAGTGTTTTCCTCCTGGGGCCCCTCACTTAGAGAGTCTGTGTCCAGCACTGCACTCCCACAGCTGGTCTGAGGCTGGGGAGCAGGAGTAGCACAAGAGTTCTCGTGTGCGTCATACCACTCCTGTGGGGCACGGGACGTGTGCCATGCCCTCAAGTTTTAGTACTGTCTACACTGGAGACCACAGCACAAAAACCAGCCTGATGTCCGGAGCTGATACCTCTTCGAGACACCGGCCACTGGGCAAGAAGAGCAGGGCACCAGTGAGAACTGATGCATGCCACGTACTCTCTGGCTGGGAATAAGCAGTTACGAGCAGGTAACAGAGGTCTCCTACTGACTCACAGCAAGAGGTGGCTAACCTCCTTAAGCTACAGGAAAGCACATGCGTTTCAGAGCTGGCAGGATAACAGAATCCATATGAATCAGGCATCTGCTCTCAAAGAGCTTTCAAGTGACCTTTAAATCCATGCCAAAGAGAGCACATCTTGATCTTCACATCCTTGGGGTGTCTGGAGAATGTCCGAAGAGCAAGAGTTGTAGCTAATATATTTGAGCAGCAGAAAGTCTGTCAATTCTCTGCCCAGCACTTGTTCAAAATTCAGGAAGTACAGATGGCTGTCAGCATCTTTCTTTTATCCCTGCTTGAAAAGTTCACTCCTCCTGGCAGCACAGTTCACTCCTAGCAAGCACTCCAGCCTGGGACACAGGTCTGTTCCTGAATCTAGCACTGACAGGGCTCATGAGGTTGTGCCTTTACTTGTATCAATGTCGCACCCTAAAAAACGAGGTGACTTTTACTTTGTATTGATTAACAAGAATTAAATTGATCTTGTCAAATAGGAACTCTTTGGTGAAGCTAAGCTGCTTTTTAACTCAGCTGAAAACAAGGATTTTCAACAGTCTAAAGAAAAACTACATGAAGAAGAAAGAATCTGGTAAAAAGGTACACAGTAAAAGCATAACCAAGCTTATTCACCTCTTCCATAGGAAAAAAAGAAGAAGTTCTACCAATCTGCATTAGCAGAACAATGCCAATGCAGGTAGGCTTTTTAGTATAGCAGACAAAGAAGGCAATCCACTGATAAAAAGTGGAAACTGGACAGTGGGTAGAAATAAGGAGCTTATTAAAAAAGCTAAAGTTCTATTATTCACAAAATAAACTTGAAGCTGACTGTGGTGAGCTTTTCGAAACTTTTGGTCCTTAAATCAATCCCGGATCTCTCTTTACAAATAAATAATACCCAGCTGTTATGTAGCATCATTTAATTCCAAGGAACTTCAAAAATAGGCATATAAAAAAACCAAATGGATGGGAAAAGAGGCCACATCAGAAAGCCACGCCTCTCCAGCAGCAGAGTGGCCAAGGCCACTTATTCCCACTCCACAGACTAAGCCAGGAGGTCCTACTGTACTAGCTCCACTGAAAGTTTTGGGCTTGATATAGAACATAAGAATGGTTTTGCCAAGTGAGACCATGGGTCCATCTAGCTCATCTCCAGTAGGCAATAACAGATCCCTAAAGAAGAGAATAAGGACAGGACAAACATGTAATGAGGTTTTCCTGGCACAACTTCTCAGCTTCCAGCTATCAGTGGCTCAGAAAGTCCCAGGACCTTATGTGTAGCAGCTTTGGATGATTTTTTCATGTATGAACATTGAGATCTTTTTTAACACACATAGACTTTTAGCATCCAAAACAGCTTGTGGTCAATAGTTCTGTAGCTGGGCTACACTGTAGGAATCAGTATCTTTCTGTTTGTTCCAAACCTGTCCCAAACTGGTTTCATTTGGTGCATTGTGGTTTTTGTCTGGGAGAACCTTGCTCCTTGTTCACCTTCTTAGCCCTCACCACTTCACCTTCTTGCCCCAGTCACCTCCAGGCTGAAGAGACCCTCTTACAGAAGCCTTTTCATACTGTCAGTTGTTCCTATTGCCCTTTTCCAGCTCTACTATATCACATAGCATTCAAGAGCCATGTAAATCTCTGGAGTGCCTGCATATTGTTTTCTCATTTCATCTCTATTTCTCTCCCAGTCACTCCTCATGTTGTGTTTGCTATCTTGATTGCTGTAGAAATTCAGCTGACATTTTCAGAGACTCAGAATCTCTAGGTAATATTTTCTACCTATGCTATGCAGCTCATCAGGCATCTTAATTGTTCTTCCTGCCCTTATCACCTATGAATCATGCTACCACTCTTCAATCACATTATAAGATTCAATCAGTATCAGCAGTCCCATAAGTTGCTTATAATTGCCCAGGTCATCACAGTGACCCTTTTTAGCACTGAATTAACTTCCTTTTCTCCAGAGCTTCCCAAACTTCTGGAATTTCCCCAGTATTCCAGGATTTATTAAAAATCAGTAGGTTTGTTGGTGCAGGATAAATGTTTTAAAATGCGGACATCTCCAGCACATGCTCCTCATCACTTTCTTATCTTACTGGCATGGGGAATATTTCATTACTGTTGTAAGAAGTGAATTATTTCATATGGCTTTTCCTCTTACCAGAAACATTACAACTGAGAGATAGCTGCACTGTATTTATATTTTGAGGTAAATAGCAGCTTATTTTTATAAGTAGTCCAATGAAACAAGCTGTTTTTAGAGTTTCTATACCTTAGAAAGATATAGCTAGTCACTTACGTTTTCTGGAGCTCATTGATCATTAATCACACTACATTATTCCTTAGGGGAAAAAATTAAGTCATCAATAAACTTATCCCATTTCTGTAATATTTTTGCATATAGCTGAGACAGCTTCCATCAACAACCCACACCAAATGGGTTTAAATGCTAGCATGGACACCATGAAGTGAAGGTCCCTGGACTTTAGTCACTAGGTGGTCAAGCAAACATCTCAGCCTTGATCAAGCCTGGACGCAAGGCTATAGCTCAGGGATCTATAAACTTACTGTGTCTGTGTGCCATCACTTTGGCAGTGGCAGCTCCTTATGAACATGTTCATGTGTTGGAGTAACTGTGTGGATGGATGCCCAGAACACAAGGATTAGCTGTGCTGCCACCAATCACCCAAGTCCTTTCTTCCTCCCCTCTCTCCTTTCCCACACTTGTTATTTCTTGCCTGTAGGACTCATCCAGTAGCTGTTCTCAGAATGTGCCTACAATATCAGGCTTTCTGTAGTAAAACTCTTCACACCTAAGGACCCAGAAGTTAAAGGACTGAGTTGAATGTGGCAGCATTTAGTACAAGTCTTCCCTCTGCGTCATCTAGATTAGAAATTTTGGTTAGGTGTCGTATTCCCCAAAGGATCCACTCCCTGCAAGGTGTGCTGGGGTAGACATCTGTCAGCCCTCCTTCATTCTGCTTTGCCTCCTTTGCGTTCACCTCCTGTTCTGCTTCATATTGTGAAGGGTTCCACCATCCTGGTGTCTTCAGCCAAGTATAAGTGTGACAGGGAGAGGGAGCTGGATTTGAGCCATCGACTCCCTGGGCAAGTGGAAAAAATAAGGACTGATATGTTTAACAGGAGCCCCTTCACATCTTTTTCTTATACAGTAAGACCCTCTGGTTCCTGCAGCTGAATCCCAAAATGTATAGAGGGACCCAATCTGCATGTACCTGTTCCATCAGCCCTCTGCTCAGCTCACAGACACTTTGATTCTCTCTTCCAGGGTTTGCCTCTCCCCTCTGACTGTCTGGGAAGCCTGAACACTCACTTTAGTGCTCTGAATGAGCCTGCTGTAGCCAAGGGCTATTGTAAAAAGCCAAAGTTAGCCATTTGAAGTGACTGTCCAGAGCTGTACTATTGGTCTTTTTAACCTCAGGCTACACATGGCCTAGACAAGAGACAGACTGCCTGTCTGTCTGCAGCCCAACAGTGAAACTCATGACCCATCTGAAGATCCCATAAATGAAAGTTCCTCATCATCCAATCTCAGTTTTCTCAGTTGTGGTGCTCTGGACCTCCCCCAACAGCACACATGGCCACAGTCAGTACTTGTGCTAAAGCTACTGGCTGTTTCTGGCTATTCAGTGCCACTCTCAGAAGCTGTTTGTCTTTGACTGCAGCCTGCTCTTGCTCTAAACCCTCACCCACTCCCAGGCGAGAGATCTGAGTAAAGTCTTGAAAGCTGCTAGCAGAGGAAGGATGGAGAAGTGGAAAGAAGAAAGAAGAAAGAAGAGTTATTCACATCAAGCCCTCAAAAGAAGTATTTTTACTGGTAGGCATGCAAACATGTTATGTTCCCACCAGCAGTACGTTTACTCCACCCATATTGTTCCATTTAAGGGTATATTTGTTCTACAGTTGCTCCGACATTCAGTCCATCTTATTAGGCACTCCATCGCCCAACTCTCGGTCCCTCCCAGCCTCCACTGCTCTGAGATTGCCTGTCTGCCTCCCCCAAAAGCCAATTATTCCTGAGCCCTTTCTGCCGAGCCACGTTCCTTCTAGTGTTTCTGTAGAGCACCTCCTCCCAGCTCGCTCATCAGCATTTTATCCTCTCTAGATGGATTCTTGTAATCTGATCACTAACAGTCTGAGTTAACAACTTCTTTGCCATCTAAAGTTTATGAGTTTGACTGTGCCCTCATAGAGGAGAGATCCCGTGAAGATCTACTGTCCCTTCTCGAAGCCTGTGGAGGATCTAAGTTGTGTTTCTCTTTCAGCATTTCCAGAGAGATATTAATATTTTGAAGTCCTCTACACAAGCAAAATTAAATGTGTCTGGTTTTATCAATAAAAGGCTTATTTCTGACTTTATGCCATGAAATGGCATAAATGGCATCTTGTCAAAAACAGGCAGACAGTAACTGAGTGTGCAGAAGCATTACACTAAATATAATGACATTTCTCTGGTGGCACGATAGACAGAATCTGCAGAATCTAGATTCCTGGATGGCAAAGAGACTCTCAGAGAAACCCAGCAAACAGGACATTTTCTGTACCCTAGCAGAGAGTCAGCCAATTAATTACCATTATCATTTAACAGAGCCATTTTTCTTGACAGCTGTGCCCCTCAAAATGACACCGAGGAAAACTGAATCCATTTCTGTTAGTTCAGCTAGCCTAATCATTGCAGAAAATTGAAACTAATTCTGCACCCCCCCATCCCCCCCCATCCCCAGCAAAACAGGGACATAGGTGAACTCAGGATGACAGAATAAATGGACTATTCTAAGAATGGTATTTCCTGTACTGTATTTACTGTTTTTCAAAAAAGTTAAGATTTCCTTCTTTATTAAATTTGTTGAGAAGCAATGAAAGCTGGTGCAATTTTATTTTAAAATATCGTTTTACTACCCAACAGCAACAGTAAATTCATAAAAAAACACATGATTGACCAAGACTATGGAGTAAAAAAAATTGTTTGCTTTGTACATTCTTATTAGTCTTGGCTAAGATGTTATAAAAGCAGTATCTTTTAACACCTTTTATTATACAAGGGTCAAGGGGTTTTTATGTTTCTTAAAGACAGCTTCAAATAGCCCACATAGCGGGTTACTGCATCTTTCATATGGCTGCTGTATAAACAAGCACATTTTACACAGGAAATGACATAACCATGTAAAAGTGTACATGGAGTTTAGGCACATATTCAAACACTAATGGGAATGCATTGTTTTAAATGGCATACTTTTATGTTTACCTATTCAGCTTAGTACCATATTTTAGCCAAATACAACAAAAATTAGCCACACATACCTGTCTTATAGTGTACTGTTTATTTGAAATTTGGACCTTCACAAAGACTCTCATGGGACAGATAATGACCCTAAAAAGTAAATACAAATGAGGCATTCTCAGTGACAGAGTGAAACCTGCCATCATAAAGGTGTAAGCTGAACTTTTAACCTGTATTGCTTTACAGCTCAGGTTTCTGTGTGTTTCTACCATCCAGTTGCTAACACCAATTCACCCATGGGAAGAAAGCCATAACAATAATTCAGGGTGTCTATCTTTGCACATTGTATAATGACCATACTAAAGAAAGCAGTGCCAAACTTAAGTAGTTCCAAGGTTCTCTGTTTCTTTCCATTTTCTTCTCTGTGTGTCAGTCCCAGATTGTGCCCTGTCCCTGAACCTCTGTTTTCAGAAAGGAATGAGGGCTGAATGAAGTCCACCTGGGTTGTACTTTTGTGCTTTTCTGTGATAATGAATATTTGTAATGGCCACCTTTCACGTATCTTGGAAATCTTGGATACACATTTCTGTTCTAACTCCATATAACTCAGATTTCCATGTAAAAGCTCGACAAGATTTATAAAGGTTTTGTGAGTAGATATTGAATGAAAAAAAACAAAATACAGAAAAAAAATTGACAGCTCACCATGGCAGCATCTTTTTATAGCTGTTGAATTAATAGCAGTGAAAGAGTTCAGTCCCTCTAACACTGTAGACTTAAGTGATCATAACCATTCAGTAAGCATCTGATAATTAATTAGAGACACTGAAGTCTGCTCCAGATGATCCCAATAGCTCAAACAATACATCAGTAAATCACCTATAGGGTAGTATACTTTTATACCATGAGGAAAATTAGTCAATGCCCAGTAGACCAGTCTTGAATAAAATAACATTGAACTGGAAGTCTCAGTTGTCAAACAATATCAGTAATGCAAATGCAAAAGGATGCTCTGGATATCACAACAACCAGTATTATAAACCAAGGGTGTTCAATTTGAGAGTTAAACGTGAAAAAAAAATTGCCTTAATCCTGCTGTCTAGGATGCCCATCATTATAAACTCATCACTTTGAGCTGGAGCAAACTTGGACAGTGCTAGGACTCTCCCGTTCAGTTGTCACCACATTTGAGCTGGCAACCAAGCAAAGTGGATGTCAGATTACCCCAAATTTGAACAGCCTGAAATTGCTTCTGTCTAGACCAAACCCACTCTGTGGCCATTTTGATGTGCTAATTATCCATTATAATAAAATCATTTTAGTATTTGTAGTTTCAAATTTGTTTAAACTCATATTAAAAAACTGTTCATTTTTTTTCTTTTTCCTTCAAGGTCTTAATGCTACCTAGCTAAATTTTGGGTTTTAATCCCATATCCAAAGGGTGCTTTTGGAGGCCTTAATATGTTTGTATTTCTTTTAATTTTTCCTAGGTTCATACTGTTTGCTTTGGGATAACTGCAAAATCTTAGCTTTTTTTTCCATTTAGATGCTGATGCATACTCCATTTACACATCATTATCTTATTTTATTAATGTACTGAAAAACCCACACAAAAACAAGAAACAAGAACCTCAGAGAGATACCTACTAAGTGATAACTTCAGGGTTTTTTTTAACTTTTAACACAGCCTGTCTCACCAAGATCTTCGGGCTGATCTGCCTGAAGTATCCAGCTATTTTCCTCCTCAGCCTTCCAAACTGTATTGTGCATCATCTGTAACATGAATGTTATTGTCACACCTTCCTCCAAAACTGTCATTGCATCTCACGGATCCAGCTGCAACTGAAGCAAACTGCCTTTAGAAAGATGGTGCTTAGCTCTAATCTCAGCAGTTAACTTTTTCTTTTAAGACAACTTAGATACACTTCCTTTGGAAACAACTATCATCTTGAAAAGAGTATCGTTGATGATGACAGTTTTATTCCAATTAAAAACAGTAGAAGGCTATAGCCATTTTGAAGGAAGGAGATCTCTGTAATAGAGCATTATTATTCAGCCTTTGACAAAGGCTGATATTTTCTTTTTGTGTTAAAGTAGGTCTTCAAGTTTAGCTTATCCATAAAAGGTATGTAGTATTTTGGAAGAGTTAGATGTACTGTAGTATGATCATCTGCAAAGAGACAAGCCAGCGCTGGCTAATCATTTTGCAATGACTTCATTCTATCAGCTTTCAGTGGCAAATAATGAGCAGATTTACTTGCAAATTTTATGAAACTGAATACATCATGCAAAGAGCAAGGCCTGGAGTTATGGGGCAGATGCAATGCAAAACTCCATTGAAGCCCTAGATCCCTAGAACTACCCTAGATCCTCCCAGACTGCTAGTTGCAAGTCCAGAAGAACTGGGCATCATGTACCTTGGCAGCTGACTTTTTCCCATGGGAAGGCAGGTCCAGTTAAGACTTTTAAACTGCAGATTTCATACCCCAGCCTTGTGTCTTCTTAAGAACAGTTACTCTTCTCAGCATTTTCCCCGAGTATTCTCCATGACCAAGTTTTTCTCATTGGTGCTTGGCAGTACTCTGGCAATCTACTTCTTAATTTGGTTTTATTGATAACGATATAATTGCAGAGGCTGCATTAGAGTAATTACAGAGATAATCGATTAGGGGGAGTAGAAGCTGGAGCATAAAAGTATTCCCATACCAAGCTGAGTCACCAGCTTTACCTGAATTCTCACACCTTTCCTTTCCATCTGAGTGTCCCTTTCAAAAATCTGGATTAAGGAATATATAAATCCAATAGAAGAGATAATCTCTGCCTTAGCAAAGGATGTGGAAGACAGTCAGACTTTCCTAACTGTGGCTTCAAGGGCTCACTAAGAATAGCCTTCTGCAGCCTCAACTGCAGGGGAAAAGCTGGTGTGAGGAGTTCTGGCCAGAAGAGTTCTGGGCTTAGCCAGTCTGAAACGAGTCAGAGCAGGACCTAAGTGGTTAATATTGTATCATGGTAAAGAGAGAATTAAGCAGTACATGGCTTTACCATCCACTTCCAAACAACATAGGCTAACAAAACAAAACAAAAAAAAAAAGATGACAGGGCTGTATTTCCCAGACTGTCACTCTAACAAAATCCTCAAAAACATTGATATACCATTAATGATACCCATCCCAGAGAACTGAGCAGCAGTCCCCTCACAGACCAAGAGCAATGAAGCACACAATAGTCCTTAGGTTCATGCTGTAAACAGCGAGATAAGAAAGTGATAAGTGATAAGAAAGCAAAGGTGCTGTTTTATCAGACACTGAATTGGAAGGTCACAGTGGTGGGTGAATCTAGATAGGCAATATTTGTTACAGCACATTTTAAACTTCCCACCCTAAGCCCAGTGAGAAATGTGCCTGTACTGTCAATGAATTGCATAGCATAGCTGGGTCTGTCATAAGTGAGAAGAGAGGTTTCACTGGGAAGGTCTGAACAGGCATATGCATGGGGAACAGGATTCATTCACACAGGGAAGAAAGGAGACAACCCTTTCTCATAGTAATCTAATCATCCTCTTTAGAGGTAGCGGTGGTCGGCGCTAGAGAAAGTAGCCTTAGAAGCTGCAAGTCAGTCACGCGGAAAATGCCCAGAGGAAAGAAAAGAAAAGCTTGAGCAGAATGGGCAAAAAAGAGTCTGAAACATCCTGTTGGCTCAGGACTTGTCTCATTTTCCCTACTAGTGTAACAATGGCAAAACATGTCTACATAAGTTTGTGGTAAAGCATGGCATTAGAAGTTCCTTGCTGTTTGAAAATCTTTGAAATGTCTGAAACTAGTAAGACTGTCTGGTGGTAAGTATTCAGTACTGGAGACAGTAACTTAGTCCTGGTCTAAGGCTCAGTTGGGGCGAGAAGACCAAGATCTGGGAAGCGTACATACTGAGAATCCAGAAAGGAGACAGCAGCCCTGGGGACAGCCCTGAGCCACAAACTAGTTCCCTAAGATGCCAGAATTTCTTATGTGCATATGACAGAGTAGCTTCAAGTGCCCATCATTTTAAATGCATATTGACCTACTGTTTAGTGATTCTTCCTCCTCTCAAGTACAGCATTCTCACCTACCTCATTTTGTGTTATCACCTGACCTGGGGAGTAATATCCTTTTCTGCAAGTATAAATCATGGTACAAAACTATTACAAGGAGGTCACACATATGCTTTCTGCAGTGCTTTTTCTATATCACCCAGCTTTGGGTTATGGTACATGACATGTCCACCTACCCAGGGGAACTCCATGCGTCTGGCAGCAAGCCCACTTAACCAGTCCTTTCAAACTGGTTAAAGGCTCAGCAGCCCAGAGACTGCAGGAGGAAGGGCAGCACGTTTTGCCATTGTTTATCTATGGCTATTGCCCCGCTGTTTAGGACTGTTTGCCCCTCATGTGAGCTAGAACAGGTCCGGTCTGAGATAAGCGTTTGTGGGCTTCAGGATGCAGGGAACATATTCAGCTCCCTGACACTACCTGCATCAGCGATGCTGTGCAGAGCAGAGTTCAGACCCAGGAAATCATGTGATCTGCTGGTTTAAATTGTGATGAATCAAAGATAGTAAACCTTAGCATTTGTATGTTTGACTATTGATAAGCTACTTCAATCATTTTTGACAGTTCTTATGGCCTGTCTGATCCCTCTGTAGCTGAACCTCTGGCACCTAGTTTTGTAGGTGGAAGCATACAAAGAGTAATCCCAGAATAAATTTATAATCCAAACATGTCATGAATAGAAAAAGAGGATTCACAAACATGCAATCCTTGCAGGGTGAAATAAAATGCTGCCAGAGCTCCTTTGCAATCATAACTCATTCTTGCCCCAGATACAAAGTGAAAGTGTCATTCCACACCAGATCAAACCACGTCATGTTTTCAGATCTTTCTTCCAATGTTTCCATCATCTCTCTCTGTGGCAGCAGATTTAGAAGCAAACAAAGTACATGGACGTTATCCATGCCACTAGCATTCTGCTGCACTGAAAAGTCCCTTTCACTTGTATTTATTGTACAAAAACGTTCAAAACAAATTCTTAACAGCATTATAATTATGCAGAGTTGGATATCTAGACACAATGTAGCACTGTGTCAATAATTTATTACATCTTATGCTGTAATTTAACACTTACTATGAACATTTGAGAGCAACTTGGACCTTATACAAAGTAAAATAACTTGCTACATGATAATGAAAAGGTGGATACTTAAGAAAGATATGTAGCTTGGAGGAAAACATACATGGAAACAAATACCTCCCACAACACCTATCTCCACGTACAACTTAAACTAAATCAAAATATTATATTTAATTACTTCTTTTTATATATGCATAGTTTCCATAGCTAATCAGACAGAAATCATATTACAGTGTAACTATTTACACCAAGCTCAGAACACACCAGAACCCAACCTCCTCTTCTAGACATCAGGGCTCTTTTCTAACATTGCGTAATGGACAATGCACATAGGACTCAGATGTAAATTCAGTCTCAAGAACACTATTAAAGGGTCGAACAGATCATATTCACAGTTCACTGATACCATCTTTACCAACTGCCTCTGGGATAAAAGCAGGCGATCTAGCAGTGTGCGGGTGCAATCTCCTCTGTCACAGACTTCAGTTAGAGCCGGTCTTGTGTCACTATCAGGTTCTCTACACAAGGCCTTATATTGGGCTGCATGACAGCAGCCAAATACTACTGAAATACCCCAGTGAAGAAACATGCAGAAGCACTGGCTTTATTTCTACATCTTTGTAAACATACTCACCCTAGAGGTAAGAAGTTTAGTTAACCTTGTTTGAGCAGAGGTTTTGTTCAGTTTGTCATATTACCTTTCATGACATATTCATGTGAGCAACTGCTCTGCTACCTACAACCGCACGACTCCACTACCATGTCCTCATACTGCTTGTAGACTACGTTGTTTGCAGAGTCAATGAAAAGAATGCTAATGGGACTCAGCCTGGTTGGGACACAGCAAGTTGGGGGTGTAGATTCTGGGTCCATTGAGTTCATTAAAGTTTGGATAACTGCGTGATTGGTGGGCTCCAGATGTGATCGAAGAGGGAATTCACAAAGTCCTTCACAGTGATATGCTTCATATTCTAGAGGGGCTATTATCCAGTCATCCCAGCCCATATCCTTAAAATTCACATGGAGGGCTTTTCTGCTACACCTTGCCTTCAGATTCTTGCTGGGCCTTTTCCCTTGCCGTGTTGCTAAAGGAGCTCTTCTCTTACGTCTCTGATTGAATAAGTACTCATAAACAGTTTTGTCGTCTTGGCCTGATCTAGCTTTGATCTCATTGAAGAATAAGTCTCTTTTTTTTGTCCTCCCAAATACCAAGAAGAGAGCCTTTTCATTGACCTGTCTTCCTGTTCTGTTAAATCCCACACTCCTGAGATCAACAGCTCTCCCCCTGTCAAAAGTTTCCAGTTCAAAACACAAGTTAACCAAGTTTTTAAAGTTCCTAAAAAGTTTCCAGATGTCAAACACTTCCCATTTTGGTGTATCTGTGACACTGACAGTACGAGAATCCAGGAGTGTAGCTGCTTGTCTGTTTGTGGAGCAACTAAATAATTTCACTTGGGAAGTTTTTCCAGAAGAATGAGACTTCCATGCATCAGAAGGCTTTTTCCTTAATATTCGAAGCTCTGCTCCCAGCAAGCCATCTTTTTCTAATGCACTGATGTCAAAAATATATTTTTGTTTTCTTACTGTTGGCGCTCGCTCATCTAAAAAAAGCACACACATTTTTAAAAGCATATCAAGCACAGATCAATACTGGTTATTCAGTTCTTCATAGTGTTCCTGAAGTTTGTTCATAAGCCTAGAAGATCTTTTAATTAGGCCACTCATCTGAAAGAACATTTGTTGTCTAAGGGATCGGCTCTGAGCAGAGACCCAGAAGAACTCACTGACTCAACAGGGAAATGAGCTTCTGAGTTTGCCTTGTAGAAATGTAATATTTCTTTTACTGGGGTGCATTTTCTAGCTTCAAAGTAGCAATTAGCCAATTGGAAAACAGGCCTTTTTCAGGGCTGAGCAATCACAGGGCCTATTCACCACTTACATCCTACTTAAATTACTGGAACAGGATTTCAGTGGTGCCCAGGTCCCATGATGGCTCCGAACACAAGCAAATTTACCCTTAGACAATACAATAGTGAATTAGTCTTTTAAACCCAGCATCTCCCAGGAACTGCCAGACACAAAGATAATTGCCTTATTAACTTAACTCCACATGATTCACAACTTTTTCAAATTGAGCAGAAAAACATACCTCCCTTTAACCTGATGTTACATTTGCTTGGTTAAGCTCATGAGCAGCACTAATGAGGAATATGGCTGAGCCAATGTTTTATCAGCATGTTACATTAACAATGCCTTGCAGTGGCAAGCCAAGGACCTGAACTGGAACACAGCACTTGTGAGCAGCATATCATCCCTTCCCAGAAGCCAAGCTATTCTTACTTAAATGGAAAATGAATCGCCTATCCTGGCCAAGCCTTCTATCATTACCTTGTTAGCAATACCCTTTGTTGCTTCCTTAAGTCCATGACAAAACTCTTACTAACATCACTGGAAGCAGCATGGGGCTAACTATCCAACTTAAGTGATAAGGTGAACATCTTTCTTTTGGCACCTGGTTATTTCTTATGTGATAGAATAGACTAGTCTAAGTTTTCAAAAATGTTTGGAACCAGAATGTTGAATTGCCAATTCTGGAGTCCCAGAAATTATTTACTCTAGGTAGCCTGGGCTTTGTTGTGAGCTTCTGTGCTTAGAAGACTAGTGGTGCCCAAAAGTATTAGCTTAAAGCTAGCACAGATACATCTGTGCTATGCTATAATGACTCCTGGGACTATACTGTAGTTCGTCACAACTCTACCTTGAACAAAACAGGCTGGCCCTTTGATAATGAAACTTGCAGTTTTTTCACAGAATACTAATGCTGTTAGCCATGTTCATAGCATATCGTGTCATTTTATTTACAAGATCCAATGTTACCAATTTCCAGGAGTTAGTTATGCAAAGAACATAAGACCAGGTTTTAAAAGTTTTTTAAACACCTAAAGATGCAAAGACTGATGGATTTTCAACAATACGCTTCTTTAAGCATCTAAAACATTTTCTGTCTCTAAATGTTTTGTTTGGCTGCCACACAATCATCTAGTTCTGCCTCTAGATGAATTTTCTGAGACAAGGCATGAGAGCAAAAACTGCAGCAAAGTTGTATGGTTTCATTTACATTAAAAAGAGCTATTGGACTTTAAAAATGTATAATTAATTTCTGATAACATTCTCTAAATGTATAAACATGCACAGATGTATATACATCCCTCTCTGTCTCTTCCCTGTCCTTACACACACACACACACATACACATATGCTGGAGCTACTTTCTTACCTTGTCCTTTGTCTATAAAGCTGGTTATTGTATTGGCAAGTCCAGCCTCCAGTTTTACACTTCCATTAACACCTTTTCTTTCTGCATCTGAGAGAGTCCTGTACAAAGAGAGCATGTATTCATGTGGCGTTATAGGGGGATGTCTGAAAGTTTCCTTAGTTTCCCTTTGGGTTACAGGCTCTTTAGTCTTTTTGGTTTTGTGAGAACCAGTGTCAGTACTGCTTGTGCCAGTTTTTTTCAAAGACGCCTTGCTGCTAAGATTTTGAACCTTTGGAGTCACTGTCCTTACTCCAGAAGGTCTGCCTGGGAGATGTCCTACCTTTGTCTCCGTGGTTGCTGTTCTTGAGAAAACCTTCTTTGATTCATCATTCTTGGCCAGGAGAGCTCCAGCCTGAACAGCACTGTTTTTAGTCCTAGCCTTTGAAGTTCCAGTACTATATCCATGGTTTCCAGTCCTCAATGTACCTGTTCTTGCTGAGGGATTCCTCTCTTTTCCTTCTGCTTTTAACAAACCTAGTTTAGATCCTGGATTACTCTGGCCTGCTTCAGAATTACTCAGCACTCCAGGAACTAGATCCAGAGACAGCCAAGTCAAATGCCAAAGCAGTAAAGTGAGAAAATGCAGGATTTTCATCCTCTGGTCTTCCTCTGAATGCCACTAAAGAGAAAATCAGAAAAGGTTCCTCCAGTTTGGCAGAAGAAAACATGAAAGAAATTAAAAACCAAAGTCAGCAAAAATGGTTTTTGTTTGAGATTAAAACATTTCAAATCTCTTTGTTTAATACTTGTATCCAGTCCCATAGTGGAAATGCTCATGTATTCAGATATGATCTCCCCTGACTTCAGTTAGCAGCTATAAAGAATTCGTTCTTGAAAAGAGAAAGTTTACCATCTCGTTTTCTTCTGTAAAACTGACTGAAAACTTGAAGGAGTCCTGTTTAAATCTGAAGGTTTTTTTTTTTTTCCAAGAAGGAAGAATGGCGTAATGCTGCCTCTGTGTTAAAAGGTTTTTTTAAAGTTTTGAATCCTTTCCAGTGAAAATATTTCACACACAGAGACCTGCAGGTGCTCAGAAATCTTTTACAAACCTGAACTCAGGAATTGGAAACGGAATTCCAACAAACCTATTTAATTACTCTCTGATGTCATGCTGTCTAAACTAATTTAACTGCGATATATTTCTTTAAAAAAATCTTCTTTACCCTTTTCATTAGCATGAGTCATACTCTGCCTCATGTGAAATAACTCCACAGGCTCAAAACTCCAGAGGATGCTTTTTCAAGTGGCAATACGACCTCTACCTTAGCCTTCAATGAACTTCACGTTTAAACGAGACAAACTGCAAGACCAACAACTGGGACCTGTCGTACAGTTCACTGGAATAAATACATTAAAGTAGCTAAATGACACTGGTTTAGTGCTGAAGGGAGTAACCTTTTTCTTGAGGACTGCAACCACAGCTTCGCTCTGTCCTCCAGCAACCCAGGGATGTCACCAATAATGCAAACGCTTGACAGAGGTTTCATTTAGTATAAACGTGGCGCAGTCCTCCCTGCAGTCAGTGTAGCTTGGGGTATTTATTGCTACGCCTGGAGAACTACCTGCAAGGGTCGCTGGAGCAACAGTTTCTGGCGGCCGCGCCGCGGGCTGGGCGGGTAGCGGGCCCCGGGCGGCAGCGGCAGCGGCGGCGGCAGCGGCGGC
>NW_020447195.1:608898-615211 GCF_003343035.1 Apteryx rowi | reverse complement strand
GCCGCCGCCGCCCGGAGGAGGACGCGGGTGTGTAGGGACCGGGACGACTTGCGTGGCCTGGCTGTCCTCCGCCTTTCACCGCGCGAAGGGGACCGCGGAGCGGACAAGCCTCTTCCGCAGGCGGCGAAAAGTGGCCTGTTGCTTTCCTACATGAGCCTTTTTGGGAACGCGGCACTGGGCTGGCAGAGCAGGGATTAATGGGAGCCCTCTCCCATCCTGCACTGTAGCTGCACCCAGTCCTCCTCCACCAGGTGTTTTTACTCCGAGGCAAAAAGAAAGATACAGCACTTTTTAGCTTTTTGTCTGGTTTGATTTGTGCACGCCCTAGCATTTTCCATCTCAGCTAGTAGCAGAAACACCAGGTGATTCTTATAGGTAACACCCTGCAATCCTGCAGGCCTTTCTACCCAAGGAGCTCAGAGTGCTTTACCTCCTTTTAGTGGAGAAACTGAAGAACAGAAAAGTTCAGTGATTTCATAGATGTCACAAATAAGGTACATTAGGAAAAAAGCACCTGAGATTGGTCTAATTGCCCTCCCACAGAAGTCAGTTGTAGTTTGATGCTCCCCATCAAAACAAAAGAGCTTTTCGCTGAGTTGCTTCTGGTGAACCCCCTCTCCAGCAGTTCCTCCAGGTTCCTCTCTCATCCCCGTGGCTTTCCCAACCATGCCATCCTTTTCTCCTTCCTCCCCGTTGCCTGTGTGGCTCATGTCGGGCTCTGTGCTGCATGGCTATCAATCAGCTAGCCACTGGGCCACAGAAACAGCTAAACGCTAAGTTCCCTCTTTCATTCTGCCCAGCTTCCAGTTTTCACAACACTTGTAAGAATTTTGTATCTTTAGGATCTCTATTGCTCTGTCAAACTTGGTTGAAATTGGCAGGCAGATTTGCAAATTATTTGGGACATGGACAGAAAACAGCAGAAGGTAAGACAACATGATTACATGGGCCATGTGTCTTAGTAAATCAGCCTAAAAGCACAATCAAACACATGTACAAACAATGTTTACATGTCTGAGATGAATATACCCTTCAATTTCTGGTTTACACAAGAAATAATTAATATTGCCAATAGCAACAGGTAAAAAAATGGAAAAAAACAGGGTGCATCAGTCCCCTATCTCACCATTGAATTAACCATAATGGGTTGGACAGGCTCAAACAGAAAAAAAAAAAGAGTAAAAGCAAGCAAAGAAAGATGTGCAAAACTATTCCTTCTCTTTAAAAGAGAGAAAGACTCTCTTGAGGGACTCTCCGTCTAGGTGCTTGCAACCACAGGATCACTGTTATTGTTCAGACTGAAGTGAGTCCCCAGACTCCTGCAGTGCGGTCTTGGCCTTGGACAGGGTCCATGGAATAAGGTGTCCTAATTTCCCTCCACACCAGTGTGGTATCCAAACTGCATGTTTAGCTCAGGCTAAGCTCAAACTCACCTGGTGTCTTCAATATGTACATGGAGACTAGTGGTGTCCCCCAGGGGTCAGTACTGCGTCCAGTCTTGTTCAACTTCTTCATCAATGACCTGGATGAAGGGACAGAGTGCACCCTCAGCAARTTTGCTGAYGATACAAAACTGGGAGGAGTGGCCRAYACMCCAGAGGGCTGTGCTGCCATTCAGAGAGACGTGGACAGGCTGGAGAGGTGGGCAGAGAGGAACCTCATGAAGTTCAACAAAGGCAAGTGCAGGGTCCTGCACCTGGGGAGGAATAACCCCATGCACCAGTACAGGTTGGGGGCTGCCCTGCTGGAAAGCAGCTCTGCGGAGAAGGACCTGGGAGTGCTGGTGGACACCAAGTTAAGCATGAGGCAGCAATGTGCCCTTGTGGCCAAGAAGGCCAATGGTATCCTGGGGTGCATCAGGAAGAGTGTTGCCAGCAGGTGGAGGGAGGTGATTCTCCCCCTCTACTCAGCCCTGGTGAGGCCCCATCTGGAGTACTGCATCCAGTTCTGGGGTCCCTAGTACAAGAAGAATGTGGCACTACTGGAGCAAGTCCAGCAAAGGGCTACTAAGGAGACTGGAGCATCTCTCTTATGAGGAAAGGCTGAGAGAGCTGGGCCTGTTTAGCCTGGAGAAGAGAAGACTGAGGGGGGATCTTATCAATGCGTATAAGTGTCTGAAGGGAGGGCGTAAAGAGGATGGGACCAGACTCTTCTCAGTGGTGCCCAGTGACAGGACAAGGGGCAACGGGCACAAACTGAAACACAGGAAATTCCTCCTGAACATGAGGAAAAACTTCTTTGCTGTGAGGGTGACTGAGCACTGGAAGAGGTTGCCCAGAGAGGCTGTGGAGTCTCCCTCTTTGGAGATATTCAAAACCAGTTTGCACACGGTCCTGGGCAAGGTGCTGTAGGTGACCCTGCTTGAGCAGGGGGTTTGGACTAGATGATCTCCAGAGGTCCCTTCCAACCTCAACCATTCTGTGATTCTGTGAAACCCTCCCTCTGGTGCAGGCTTTAGACCAAGCACACGACATAATGAGAGAGGACATTCGAGGCCTATTATTTCTCACCATTGGCCAAGTATACACGCACCACTGAAGTGGCTTGGCCCATATAGTACACCTGTCCTTCCTGCAATGGCCATTTCTCTAAAGGCAGCTCCTCACACCAGTCTGTATAGGAATTTGAAAAAGAAGGACTATTTGGGTTCCTGCTCCTTTGAAGTAGGTTGGCTCCTGCTCTCCACATCCTAAGAGTCTGACTGTATGAGCTGTGCCAGCTTCTTCAACAGACAATTTTTGTGAGTGTCTCTGGACCTTCAGACTGTGCTGGAGGAAGGGATCACTCTGCAGAGCCAAAGGAACATTTCCCAGTGCTGTAGAAGTTGCCATTCACTGAGGGTAAAAGGCCATACATAAAGTTGGCCCTACTCAGGTCAACATGGATGAATGTTCCACATGTCAGTGAAATGCACCCTGAAACTGCAGCACATGGATGCAGGCTTCTGTCTGCACTCTTCCTCAGTGTTTGGGCTATGGTACACATTAAAATCTGATGTGCTCCCCAAAGTACAAACCTCATGTCCATATTGCCACCTCTAGATGTTTGTAATTTGGATGCAGCACTACCACTGAACTCCAGCTGCCTAAAGTCCTACCTGGCAGCAGCAGGGTCCTTCTCAGGGAGAGCCCAGATGAGCTTATGTGCTTGATCTGTCAGAGGATGTTGTGGACTAATGCCAGGGGCTGAGCCAGGCACAAAATGCTGAGCTTGCTCCCAGAGCCCAGAACTCCTTGCGTGCACTCTAAAGTGTACCATACACAGCTGGTTGCCTCGGCATGGCCCCAAGGCGGCTCTGTCGGATAAGCGATGCAGACTTTCAGCATTTGCTCGTTGCTGCACTACAATGTAAAAGCAGGCAGTCTCTCCAGGCCATGAGACAGTATTATCATAGGAGCAGGAAAACAGAGTGCTGAGTGAGAATTCCTCAAGGCTGGAGCAGGAAAACTGGAATATGGACTTACCTTGCCACACCAGTTGGTTTCTAAGCCTTCTATCCCCAGATTGTTTGTGCTCACTTTGGGAAGGAAAGGCTAGCAGAGAGACAGCAGGAACTGGGGCAGACTGGACTACTAACACACAAGCAGCACAAGGACCTACATCACTGGGGTCCCCTTTGCTCAGAGCAGGATCTTTGAGGGAATCCAGGTCCAGGCACTGTATTGCAACACAGGCAACTCCTGACACAAGAGAGGTGGGCCCATGGGAAACAGCAGGGTGGAGTGTACCTGCTAGCTATCTTCTATCCCAAAGATCCTCATCTAAATCTGCTTCCCACTCTTCCTACCTTTTGCTTCTTTCCAGGTCTTTCCTAATGCCAGCAAGAATACTGGTGTTTGTGAACTTGCAGGTTTGAGCCTCACACTGAAATCTGTTATTCTAGCGTACTATTGGGAATTTCATTGTCCTTTCTTAGGTGAACTTATGTTCAGGGACGACTTACAGGATTGAGCTGAATAAACTCCACATATTAAGCCTTTGCTGTTACATTGCTTTTGCTTATTGAAACTAATTAATATTCTATTTCTGTGAGAATTTAGATCTCTGCACCACACCTTTTTTAAGCTAAAAATCTGCAAAGATAATTTTAGAAAAGAACTTCACAGTTGTGTGTTTCTTGAAAGGAAAAAATTCTAGAAAATTCAGAGATGCAATAATTAATCATTGCTGCTGCTTTGGGCCACAGCAAAACAAAGATGATAAAGTTTCCACTAAAATAGGAACTTGTTGCATAATTTTAGAAGGCTGTGCTAAAATGTCCTCATGATAAATAGAAATTTGAAGTCACACATTGGAGACAGAGGTATTGGGAGCTCCTCTGATCTCCTAAGCACTGCAGACTCTTTTGGCTCTCAAAATATTACTAACTATTCCTGTCCCTTAAATAATTTAAACCAAATGCTGCTTCTGGCAGAATCTAAATCCAGTATTTCTAATCTCTGGGAGACATAGGCCCAGGCCTCCTGTTTTGTGTACCAGTATGTCACCGATACCAGCACTTTAAGGCAAGCAAAGACTCTGAGCTCAGGAAGCCACACTTCAGTTCAAAAAGCCATGAAAAGTTGAGGCAGCAAAAAATGAGCCACTTGTTTGGCAGCAGTGTCACATACTGGAAGAGCAGCGCTGTGAGACACAACAAATCAACAGATGCTGCTTAAGCACAATGGAGTCCATGAGGCAGCTTGGTACAGCTTCATCCCAAGTTAACACCAAACTGAGCTTTTTGAACATTACTGATTTAGTGCTTTGTCTTGCTTGTTTTCCCAAAAGCAACACCCAGGTATTGTTCATTAAAATATTCATCAGTTTTATTAGCAGACAGAACATGTTTCGCAGCTTAAGATTTAAGAAAACATGCACAGAAATCTACAGGTAAGAACCTAATAGAACAGTTGGCTTGGATAATTTCTTCAAATAGTGAATCACTCCCACTAGCAGAAGGGCATCTTATTTATAGATTGATTACTAGTTGAAGTTTCAAAATTTTGATTTTTCTATCTTTGTCTCATTTGACAGGTATTTATAGCTTTAAAATAACCTCTTCATCTTCTAATCAATATGTTACCGGAACTGAGCTCCTTCAGCCTCTTAGTGTAAGGCAGGTTTTCAGATCTCAGTCATTTTCTGATCCACACCAATTTTTCAACATCACCTTGACATGTGGACATCAGAAGCAGGAACAGTATTTGGCAGCTGTCTCACTACCAGTATGTATGAATGCGATGCCACCACGCTAGTTCTGTTTATGTCAACATTGTTCTTCTTCAGTGTCTCGCTGGACATGCCTCTTCAGTCAGTTGCTACTATAGCCCTTAAACCCTTTCTGTAATCACTGTTTTACAAGTTTTTGTTTTTGTCTAGATTTGCAATGATGCTTTAGCTGTGTTGAAATGCAGGGAGCAGAATCCATCTCACTTAAATTTAGACTCCATCTCTCTTAAATTTAGACTTCCACTGTATCGAACATCTGGACACTCCTAACAGTCAGGAGAGAAAAATACAGTACAAACTAGTAATTTAAAAAATCATGCCTGGCAATAACGACCTGGTAATTGTTTTGCCACTTTGCTCCATTTGCATACTGCCTTACCTCCAACAAGCTGCTATGCACAAGTGAAAATTTCTTCCACATAAACTATTTTGAACTTTGTGGCACCTATGGCTACCTTTACTGCTATCTACCAGATCGCTTTTTCCTGGAAAAGCTCAGAGTGCTCTCAGCGGTGTCTTCTGTGGTTCAAATACTTTTCTCCTGCTCCTCACAAGCATTGCTGTTGCCACAGGTCCTCCCTGCTGAGCCAGAGAAGGGTCTGCAGGGAAGAGCATTTAGGAGGTCGAACCTCCCTGGCTTATAAAAGACTCAGGCAGGAAGGGGCCTCTGGAGGTCTCCAGTCCAACTCCAGGGCCAGGCCAGGCTGCTCAGGGCCTTGCCCCTTGGCTTTTGAAGGCCTCTGAGGCCGGGACTCCCCCTCTCCGGCCGGGGCCCAGGGCTGCACGGCGCCCCAGGCCCCAGGGTCTCCTCGCAGCAGCGGAAATCCCTCCCGCGGCGCCGCGCAGCCGCTTCCCCTCCTTCTACCCCTGCGGCTGGGACAGCTCGGTGCACGCAGCTGGTACCGCCGCCGCCGCCGCCGCCCCGGGCCTGCCGCCGGCTCTGCCTCCCGCCGCCGCTCGGCTGCACGCTCCCCCGCTGCTGGCGCGGCCCGGGCGCTGCCGACACCTTGGCGGTCAGCGGGGGAGGGGACGGGGCGCCGTCGCTAGACCGGCCGCTCCCCCGCCGCAGAGCGGCCCCGGCCTAGCGCGGTCTCCCGCCGCC